>NW_026623460.1:330232-358624 GCF_030028575.1 Malurus melanocephalus
TGACATCACAGTACTGTTGACGAGCTGGGGAAGGAATTTGACTTAATGAGCCAAAAAAAGCCAAGGCCTTGGTGGAAAACAACATTTTTGGGGTTTGCTGTAGAGTTTACAGAAACAGAGAGAAAGGAAAAGCTAAGATTTCTGACCTGTCACATTTATTTATCACATTGAATCTTTACATTCTATACTGGGAGGAGTATTTAAAATACCACTTTTCCAGATTATATTTGTGGAATTYTTTGTCCTGTATCTGTTTTGTTCATTGTGAGCAGCAGTGAAATTTACGACTTTTTACTAGGTGTAGTACAGGAGAATGTTGATACTTTTGTATATCCTGTGCATGTGGTAAGCAGGACATTCAGTGTCTGTGTTCTTCAGACAGCACTTGCAAAGTCTTCTGGCTGAATTTTTAGTTTTTCTGAAGGAGTATGTTTCCCATTATTTCAATGCGTTATCCTTCTTGACACTGTAAAGCAAATTTCAGTTAATGAAGAAGCTTYCAGGGTGTCTGTTCAGCTTCATCTTTCAGTTGTTTAACACTGAAGGAAATTAAGCATCGTGCGGTGAGCAGTCACTTTTAGCAGCAGCAGCATTCCTGGGATTTTTGGTGTTTGATGCACGCTGTGACAGCTGATGCCTCTGTCCATGCATCAGGATAGCACATTCTTCAGCTCCTGAGAAATGAGGAAGGATGTTTTAGGGGAAAGTATCTGGAAGCCAGGATGACTTTCTCTTTCCTTTTTGCTGCTTCTGTGGCTTTCCTGTGTACAGGCTCCAGAGCTGAAATCTCCATAGTGCAGTCAGTTCAAATACCGAAAACCGAGCTACTGCTTGTGTGATGTGCTGGTAAACAATGTTCTTTTCAGAAGGTCTGGTCTTCCCCACTCTACAAAGCAATTTGATCTGGAATGTGTCAAACTTCTGCTTGTACAGAAATGCGAGGTGCTGCTTGCAGTTTAATGCTGAGCCTTTTTATGAGTGTTTAAAATAGCTCCAAGTAAGCATTTCCTATCAAAAAGCACATGGTCTGAGAAATGCAGCAACTCCTAATATAACAGCTTAGTTGGCTTTGGTGATCTTGCCAACATTAAATGAATTAACCATTGTTTATTTCAATTTTCTGTAATTAGGTAAAAAAGAGCCCACAACTGACGGACTGGGCAATCTGAGGGAATTTTAAAGCAGAGCAGTTTGAGCTGGAATAGCCAGTTTAGYTAACACCGTTTTCCACCACTACTATCTTAATTCTCCACGTGCTGAAAGAGCAAGTGGTGAATGCCTTAATCAAATAATATCCTAATATAGTCCAGATGTGCTATTGGTCATTTTAATCAGTACCTTTTCAGCAGGAAAAGAAGGAATAATGAGTTTTTCCATGGAAGAGGGGAGGGGAGCAGGGGTGGAGGGACAGGAAGTMGTAGGTGCTAAAAGGAGATGTCCCTGGGATTTCTCAAATACATTCTTCCCAAATAAGGAATCAGAAAAATAATCATATGCAGGTCTCACTTTCAATGAAATATGCTCCTGCAGGAGATAGTGAGATGACTGAAATTCATAGTTGGTGTTGTGAGCAAAGCATAGATGAAGTTGCTTACTGTTCAAAACCCAAGACTCACATGATAGGTCATGTTTATAGCCTGGGGACAGCAATGGCATGTGCAGAATTTAGCAACATCCTCCTTCTTACAGAGGGTACACATTTAGTCTCTCACTACCAAAACTGTTTTGTGGACCCTGTACTCTGACTTTCTGTAAAATTTGACTTATTTGCTGAATATATCTWTTGAAGCAGTGTGTCAGAGTCCCCTGATCATCCCGGCTACGTTGGATTCATTATTTAATGATAGCAAATTTCATTCCATGGGTGTGTATATGTGAAGGGGGATTTTTCTACACGCACCATCCAGAAAATTAAATCACGTTCATGCCCTTGTGGGAAGACCCCTGTGAGTTACACTCCACTAGAGTTACAACACTTTGGCTCTTGTATAAAATCTTCAGCTAAATTCTTTTATCCACGGTCTGTTTCTGGGAAAAGGGACAGGGAGTGAAGGCATTTTTGTGTGGTAGTTCCCTGATGGATGCCTGGCACAGTGTCACACTGGAGAGCATGATTTAGGCATGGGAGGTGACATGCCAGGCTCTTGTTGGAAGTGGTTTCTCTTCCCTCCTGTGTTCACAACACAGCTATAGGCAGAAAGACTTCAGTTTTGTCCTTGGACCACCATCATATTTCCCCCCTCTTCACTTACATAAAGTGATTTTTAGCYGGCAGTAGGCTAGATAGCCTCTTTTTTGATGTCCTTTCAATTTTCTTTTTATAAAACTTGAAGAGCTTTTGCCTTAGTCTGGAGGTAGCAGCCTAAAGTACATTTTGGGTAGAGCTAATTCTAAATAGGGATCTTTTTAAGCCACTACATGCTCTSTCTTAATAGAGAGTTTTAGAGGTCTCTAGCTTTAAAATAACTCCATTTCCCTGAAAAACTGGGAGGAAAGCAATGTGTAGAGTGCTCGAGCCAGCCGGCTGGTTGAGCCCTTGGCCTGTAACCCTCCCAAGGCTCACTGCCTGCAGTGAATAAACATTGTCCTGTTTGTGTCCTGACCCTGCCATTGGGTGACACGCACTGYGCCGTGCACGGTTACGTAGGCACACCTTCATTTAAGGAGATTTTCTTGTGATGGGTCTTAATGTAATAGATCAGAGCAGCTGTAACAAGTCTTACTGATAGCGACAAAACATCAACAATAATTCTTAACCTTCTTCATCTGTCAGAGAAACAGGTGTTCAGCCCTGCATTTATGAGCATAATTTGTTCCTTCAGCCCAGCATAGCCTCTGTGGCAGCATTCCTGTCATATTCCAATAGGTATTGAACAGCCATGCCTTTCAGAAGTACAGCAAGTATTAATTAGGCTTTGGGAAACAGTTAAAAGCAATATGACCTCCAACAGTTAGCATTTGTGAAACGGAGAGCTGAAAGTGAAAAATCTTAATCTTTATTGGCAAAGGTTTGTAGGTGGTTGCTTCAGTTAAAGCATTGAATTCCTGCTCTATTACCTTTGAAAGTAAGTGGTGAAAGAGCTCCTGCATTGAGATCATACATCTTTTTTTTTTTTTTTCTTCAGAAAATGCAGTTTAGGCTGCCCTTTATGAAAGATTTACTGAATTGTACCAGCTGCTGAAAGATTCTGTATCCTCAGAAGACTTTAATACATCTCAGAAAGCGTATTTGTTTGTTTAAGGCAGGTTTATCTCTGTTCCTCACACCTATTAAACCAGTTTTCCTAGCAACCATAAGGTCTCAGGGAGCAAGTGAACTGCATGGCCTTTTGTCTCCATTTACTGCCTTCCTCCTGCCCCTGCCTAACCCAAATTCCTTCCTCAGGAGGTCCCTTTCTCGTGCACCAAAATGATTAACATGTCAGTATTTTTCTTGAGATCTCTATTTACATAGCAGAGTTGCAGATCCATTCTTTAGATGGAACACGAACCCTGTGCCCCGTGTGAAAAGATTTAAGGAATTTTCCCCTTGTCTCTCTTTTTTTTTTTTTTTGTGCAAGCGACCGTAAAGGTCACTCTTTCCTTGTGCTGACATTATCTAGATGGGTTAGAGAGTATTAAGAGCAAGGCTTAGTTTAGCGTCCTTTCCCCTCCCCGCTGGGATTAGATCATGCTTTATCAGAGCAATTGTTCCATCCTCGACATGTGCAGGGCAGATTTCAACTGCAGCATTTTGTGAGACTGATTTTTCATGCATACAATCAAAAGTCGTGTCCTGCTCAGCTCAGTCTCGGTGTTAGGCGCTCTGTTCAGCTGAACATTTGTCTGTCCTTATTCAGTTGGGATTTCTCCTCTTCCATTGAACATCAGACCAGAGGCTGAGTGTGAGAGGGCTGCTCACAGCAGAGCCCCTAGCTCAGCTCCAGCCCCAGCCGAGGGAACCTATCCAAGTGGACTTTGTAATGGTGCAGGGACCTCAGCTGTGAAAAAAAAAAATCTGCTTCTGTTCCTTAAGAATTGTATAATGCATTGAATTCCTTGCCAGGTAGTGGTCAGTTTTCTAATTGTGCAATATTCCTTGTGTGCTAGTTGGATGGGATGCTCTTTTTGCACTTCGTTAGGAGCTGGAGGCTGCTTCACAAGATCATAGTTACTATTTTAAGTGACTTAGCACCACAACCTCTTTGAATCAAGTGTCCCAGCTGCTGAAATGCAATCTTGTTTCAGCGAAAGCAGATTTCAGTGACRAGCCACGGAAAAAATCAGCCTTAGGAAAAATGTGTAACAAAGTTAAAAAGTACTAACCATCTGTGGTGGTGCTCTTGATTAACAGGCTAATGTGGTTTGTATTGACCTTGAGTCCAGTGCTGTCCCTCGGCAGCATTGCTTTGTTTCCTGAGCCTGCACACAGGGTGTACTGTCCTTTCTGTCCTGGGGAACCGTGTGAAGCGACACGAGAAATAATAATACTTAGTTGTGCATATTAATTTTCAGGTAGAAATAATTTTGAAATGGAAAGGAGCATCACAAGTGGGATTTGAACTGGTGAGAGAGAGATGATAAAAGCACATTTTTCTGGATGAAATGCRTTCTTATGCGCACATTTACTGCTCTAATTCAGTTGCACTTTCAGGCTGACCTACATTACAAGAAGCCAACAGTGCAGAGAATGGGAGAATGGCATTTTGAATGAAGGTTCTGGTACATGAAATCATCACCAATTTACTGATTTCTTGGGTTCGTCAGGCTCCTGTTCATCCCATATGTGAGTGATAGAAAATGGGATGTGAGTCTGGCAGTACCAAACAGTGCTCCACTTTCTGAATGGRCGTTTAATCACAGCTTCCTGTAATTTCAGATTTCCATCTTGATGATGTAAACCTGAACAGAGCTTTTATAGCAGAGCTAACCAGCCCCACACAGGATAGTAYCTGTGTCTACACCACTTGAATATATACTGCTTTCCCCACTACCAGCTGTGTAACCATCACAACCTAATAAACTCTGCTTTGTTTTTGATTTGTCAGAGGTGAGTTGTCACTCAGCAGTTGGCAGCCTTTTGTCCCTAAATATTAATTTCTSTATGAATCACTTTGCCCATACAGGTGCTTTGTGCAGTTACAGTTCTTTGCAGGAATTAAARTATTTTGTAAAAAGAAGTTAGCATTTTATTGTTGCTTTTTTACAGCAGCTGCACAAGCATTAAAGAAGGAAGATACTTGATTTTCTTGCTGCTGCAGCAGTAGTTGAAATCCAGTTTTTAAGGTTGCAGATTCATCACGGAGGGACCRGATCTGCGTTTTTAGGAAGCAAGAGAAAATAGCTGGCATAGAAGATCAGGTGGTTTCCTATCTGAATTAGACCCTGGAATGAGTGGGAAGCAATAAGGTTTATTACAAATTTGGATCCTGACTTACCCAGGAAAATCTTCACCTATTTGTTGTTGAGGGCACATAAAATACTGGAACTATAGAGGCACATATGGAAAAATACAGTATCAATTGATTGTGTCCTCATCTTTAAAATACACTGYCCTACAGTATACGTTTATCATTAAAGTATTCATAATTCTTGGGCCACTGTTGTCCATCTTTATTACAGAAGGAAACAAAGATCAGGATTTGATTTGATAAAAGAGTTTTATAGTGTATCACAAAGTGGAAGCTGAAGCCTGTGGCTCAGATGGAATGAAGAGAATATTGCAAAACCTTTCACACGTTTTCTGAATGAATGCAATCACAACTTCTTTGCTAAAACAGATGAGGAAAGGAAATAGGAAAACCACGGAAAAAATGTCACACAGCAAAGCTCTCCAAGTAACCAGTTTTTGGGGCGCTGTATCCCCACAAGTCTTGTTACTGTCTGTATTCTAAAATAGCCCCTCACTGCTTCTTCAGGGGAACATTGATTTTTGGAATGTACTCTCGTGATGTCTGAAGTGCTTAGGAGACAAACCAGCATTTCATAAAGAAAATATTGTGCTGTCTGGCTACCTCAGAAAAGTCACAGAAGAGCGTAGAGAGCGGCTTATGGAGAATGTCATCGTGACACTCAACAGTAACACATTTTAGTAACCAGATATTGTTTCAGTCTGTGTATTGAAGACACTGTGTAATGCACTGTCAGAGGAACAGGCCAAGTTTCGCTTTTTGTGTGCGAGTAAGATTGTGAATGGAACTATTCAAGGTAGTGTCAGCATGTGCCTGACATCTTAAATTCAAAAGCTGGTGACAGGATTGAGGGATTTTTTTTTTCTGAAACGAATTTTATTTCAGTAGGTGAAAACTTGTAAATTTTTTGGAAAACACTTCACTTAGTTTTAAAACTTCAGTTGAAAGTATAAAATAATATATGAAAAAGGGAGACCTTTTCACACAGGAACAAGAAGACAGCACTTTAGGTATGGATTTAGGRATTTTTTGGTGTGTTTTGGTTTGGTTTTCTTGACTGAAAATATATGGTTTCTGTAGGTAATGTGAATAGAAACTCTTTCTTTCCATAAGTAGTTCATCATCATCATCTTCACTCCTTTTTTCCCCTCTGTTTCTAGGATCTTTTGGAACATATTTTTTCCAGTTACTGCTTTCTCTTAGCTCACCCAAATAGGAAATTTTCAAAACATGAATGTTTGGCCCATTTCTTTAGACTGCTTTGTGCAAAGGCTCCCTCTGGCACATTCTTGTCCCTCCTGTGTCRAGGGGCGATCACCACATTTTTGGAGTTGGATGGGGCAGCAGCTGCCAGGGAGGGAGGGAGGGAATGCAGGAACCACTGTGACACAGGAGCTGCTGCAGTGGTTTGCTCTCTCATTCCCATTTGGGATGTGGTGGGATGCTGGCACCTTTCTGACCCTCTGTTGTGTGTCAGGGAGCATGAGCTGTGAGGGATGGGTGCTGTCCCTTTATACAGCTGTAGCTTTTCTGGGTTTTTTTTTTTTATTTTTCTGTAGCTTTTCTGCAACATTTCATGTGCTCCCAACCTACAGAAAATGAGTTCTGCAAGRTTTGCTCTCGCTAGCAAGCACAGAGCAATACCTGTGCATGCCAGGAGTTTTGTCTCAGGACAGGGTGGCTGTCTGGGAGCACACAAGTTCACTCGACTCTTGTGCCTTTGCAGTTTGGGATTGGCTCCATCTGTTCGGCAGGTGGTGACTGTGCTCTTCAAAAGGGTGAGGTGAATGAAAGCAGCTGCTCTCCTGAAGGTTTGCCAGAGTGAAACTCCTAACAAATCCATCATTTGCTTCCTTCTTATTTGCWAATAAGAAGGCAGGCCAAGACAGTAGGTGAAGAGGGAAGAGATGACTGACGTCAGCAAATAAGTATGGATTAGCTGGTCAGCCATATGTGAATGCGGTTTTAGTGCTAAAATTTCTTGATGTATGGTGGGCCCAATAGTCAGATCCCAAAGGAGAGTGGAAAGGGCTGAACAAAACAGTGGTTCAGTGCTGAAGCAGTGGGAGGAGTAGCAGATGAAGTACAGGACATCTGCAAAAGAATATGAAGGCAGAAGAAATGGAATCTTGACAGCACTAACAAAGACCAACAGCACCAAAAGCTGCCTTGAAACTTGGCTGGAGTGATTGTAGAAGACCACAGTGAGGAAACTTTCAGGTTTTCTTAAACCTTCTTAGTTGTTTAATCTTTTCCTCTCCCTTCCCACCGCTGCCACTGGTGCTTCAGGAGAATGTTGATCTGGCCCAGAAGGATTGCCTCCCACTCGTTTCCGTAGGCATTTTGTGCTGCATCAAACAAAGGAAGGCACTGGCAGCACTTTGCTGGGTCTTGCTAGTAGCACACCCACATCTTTTTCCTTCTAAAAGAGCTGATTGCCCAAACACTTACACTTTTGTAGATGAAGAATTTAGCCAAAGAGAAACTATGCTAATTATTTTCTAAGCTGGTAATAACTGTAGTTTACTGAAGTGCAGCCGCATTGTGGAAGTGACACTAATTACCTTTTGCACCTCAACTTTAACAGGCATGAATGCACATTCAGAAATTGTGTAAATGTAACCAGCAACTTCCTGAAAATCTGGGTCTAGATGAGCAGTTTAAGGGAGTCACTGTCAGTGCTGTGTTGCTGAGTACAATTAGGTTTGAATGCAGTCCTTTTCCCATTCACAGGTCTTTGTAATGGTGCAGGCTTTGAAAAGCCTCCTCTCTGTAGGCAGAAAATATAAAGCTTCTGGTACAGGCTGATCAGCGAGGAGCCAAAGCAGCCCCCTGGAAAGCYCACCGCCTTCTGTCAAACAGCTGAGGCAAGGGGGGCTGTGCCCCACTGCCCCTCCTCCAAACCTCCTCCCACCTCTGGTGGCTCATCCCAACATGTGCCATTTTCCCACAGTCAGTTGAGCTGGGCCAGTGCTGTGGCCTGGGCTGTCTTCAAAAGCTTTGTTTTGTCAGCTACTTTTGTCCTTAATTGTCTCAGTTTGCTTCTTAAAGTATTTCATCAGATTGATTTCTGCACTTCACAGGAGTGTCTGGAGCGCACTCTTCATTGACATGACATCACAGAGCTGTCCCCAAATTCTGCCAGAATGTTTGGAGGAAAAAAATGAATGGCTCTTCCAAATGTATTTTTTTTCTTTTCCTAGCATTCCTCGCTGTCTTCTCTGCCATGCTGGGAGTCCTTCTTCATAATCGGTTATTAGACACCAGCACAGAAAGGCTCCTCCAAAAAAAAGCAATGTTTCCTCAGAGGTTTTACTGCGTAATTGKCTGTTTTGCTACATAATTACATGTGCCACACTAATTGCATAGACACACGCTCTCCCAGAATTGCCTGCTGTCACAAATGCCCGCCCTGATGAGACAGTTGCRTGTGCCTTAACTCTGAGCTGCGGATGGCAGCTATGGTGAGACAGTGGGCTCGTGTTGAGAGATTTGGGCAAAACACTGCACCTGTGGATGTACTACCGAGCTTGAATATCCAAATGCACGTGAACTGAAATTGCATTAGAGCAGTGATGTGAATAGACGTGCTGTAGTGAGTGCAGTCTCTGGAAAAATCGGGTACTTTCCCAGCTCCATGGTGTGTAGGTGCTGGAAACACAGGAACAGGGAGCCCTTCAGCTCTGGTTTGGCTCTGTAGGGAGATGTTTCAGTGGTGGGAGTGCACATCTTCATTAACTGATTTTTTGTCCACTCAAGACATATTCTTGCAGTTAGCTACCAATGTCACAGGTGGCTTTGATCAGTCTGATCAGAGGGAAATATTGGCAGGAGCATAATTGCATACCCATGGTTTGTTGTGAAAGGGGACAGCTGTCAGTCCTGCATTTTGCACAGGCTGCTCTACATACTCCTTTTTGCACCAGCAARTCAAGCAGGGAAGATGTAACACCAAATATCAAAACAGTATTGCAGTCTTAATCCTTGTTACCTGAGTACCCATTGTGTACATGGAGCTCTGCCAGCAAATCAAGAGCAATTCACGCCCTTTCAGGTTAAAATAAACATTTATCTATGATTCTTTCATTCCRTCTGTGCCTACTTGAAGAAATAAGCACTTTTACACTTCTGTATTTGTTTGCAGAACACCTGATTTGTTGAATATATCTTTAATAGGACCAAAGAAGAAATGAGCCACATATAGATATTTAAATGATGAAAAATACAATATGCATTAAGAAAAGGGCTGATAGAAACTTCAGCTTGTGTATTTCTAAGCTCARCAGAAAGTGAAGAAGTGAAGCAAGTAAAACCATTGGAGTCTGTGAAGTGAAATATGTAGACAAAAGCAGGTTGTTTATTTTTAAAGATATTTTTCCAATGTTTAAGCACAATTAAGAAAGTACCTAATGACTGAAGCCAGCATTGTCTTCAAAACTGCATAATTAGACAGAAAGCTCTTGAGAGTGTTTTTAGAAAGGGCTCTTCTGGCTGACTGGCTGTAATTCTTTAAGGTGTGTCAAATGCATTTGACTGCCTGTATAAATCCTGTGGCAGTGTGATTGTTCAGGTCACTGCTAAGTGCCATTGTGCTCCTTGTTGATCGTCTTCTGCTGCAGTGTGTATTAATAGCATGCTGGATAAGGGGCAGGGGTGACTACCAGACAATGGTGCTCTTGTTGTAGCCACTGAGTTCACAGGGTTTGATCATTTTCGAAGCCCATGCCTCACACTCATGGAAAGCAAGACARACACCTCAGATACCACCCTTCTGCTTTAAAAGGAGAGTCAAAGTGAAAAATGGATTGCTTTTGGTTTTCATGGTTTAGGAAGTTAGCAAGAGTTAGCAAGTTCTTTTTGAAGAACCATGTTTATAATGTCCACTTCTTCCTTTTTGGTGGTTTGGATTGTTTCTGCCTATTAGCAGTATAGAATTATTGAGAGTCGATTGATGTGTTACCAACTTAATCAGAAGATCCTTGAGACTTTACTCACAGGAAGTTCATTAGGGCGCTTGACCAGTAAAATCTGCCTGTATATGACCAGAAATAGTGTTTCTTTCAATAACCTTCATGTGACCAGAGGCAATACATCAGGGAGAAAGATGAATCAAGTACATCTGCACTACAGATCAAAGAAGGGGGCGGGAGAGATCATGACTGCGGTCCCTGTCATGCTCCTTGTGATGGTCTTCGTGCTGTGGGAGTTGCAGATGCTTCCTGTCTCCCAAGTTCAGTTGTGTGTTGGTTTCCATGTGGGATGGAGAAAGAGCCCTTGTCTTTCCAGCACCATGTAATTCTACTCCGTGTTTGATGACCAGGATTGAGCCACTGAGAATCGAGCATTCCCTGCAGTTCCCACATCCTTTTTTCATAACTTGGTGTGAATCACTGTCTCTTTCTACGCATTAGCATCTGTTTTTTGCAAACAGGGGCAGTAATACTTTTTGTCTGTACAAGCATGAAGAGATTGCTTTTAGGTGTAGAAAGCATTTCTAGAGTACCAAGATGATAGGTGGTGTGTGCTGCAAGCGCGGATCTTTGAAGAATGCAAACTGCCAAGTTACTGTTAACTTAGAAATTCAAAGCTTATTCGTAGTCACAGACCAAGGCACAGGCATGRGAGATTCTTAAAAGAAAGTTTGTTGTTTTAGTATGTTTTCCAGCATATGGTAAGGTAAMATTAAGGTAACTTCCTGGTTTTTGTGTTATTGGCTTGCCTTGCTCTCCCACACTCTGAGGGAATGCTTTAATCTCAAGTTTAAGAAGTGCTAGGATTTGTTTTCCAGATGGTGTTTGCTCTGTAAAAAGTCTGTTGCTCTTGTTTTAAGACTTCATCATAATTTTTCTCTCTTTTGTTKTAGAAATCTTCCAGAATCCCTGAGGATGACATCAGGTTAAGAAAAAACCGAGACCAAAACTGTGCCAATTTCTTGGAGCCAGCTACTGTGCTTGCTGCAAAGGAAGAGAAAATGGAAATTGAAGTTCCAGTTTCTGAACACAAAAGCATCACCACAGTGGCTTCACCACATCCCATAGACAATCCAACCCACTTCTTTTCCCCTGCTTCCAGCCGAAACGGAATTAGGGACAGGCATGAATCTCTGGACAGTGAAGTTGCTAAAGAGATCAGATACTTAGATGAAGTGCTGGAGGCAAATTGTTGCGATTCTGCTGCAGATAGTACAATTAATGGGACATCCTCCCCTGAACCAAGTGCAGTCTCCGTTATGGATGGCTCGGGAGCCTCTGCTAACGTCAGTAAAGAGTCAGGATCCAGTGAAAGGGAAGAAAATGTAGCAGACAAGCAGGCACCCTTGGGAGTTGAGCCACGTGGAGCTACTATAACAGATGAGAACCCAAAATCTAATGGCCATTCCTTGGGTGGACTGAAAGAAGACACTCGGGAGASTCTGAAGGTGCCAGGAAGTCCCACTTCTTCAAACAGTTCTAGAAGATCCTCTAAGGATGGAGAAACAACTCTTACAACCCTTAAGAAAGAGGCAAAGTTTGAACTGCGAGCCTTTCATGAAGACAAAAAGCCCTCAAAGCTCTTTGAAGATGAGGAAGAGAAGGAAAAATACAAAGTCCGCAAAGTGAGACCATCAGAAGAAATGATGGAACTTGAAAAGGAGAGAAGGGAGCTCATTAAAAGCCAGGCTGTAAAGAAAAACCCCAGCATTGCTGCCAAATGGTGGAACCCTCCTCAGGAGAAGCCTCTGGAGGATCAGCTGGATGAGGAGCATCTGGAGTCTCACAAGAAGTACAAGGAGCGCAAGGAGAGGCAGCAGCAGCAGGGTGCAGCACCAGCATCCCCCAAACAGGTCAGCTGCTCCTTCGTACCCCCGGAGCCAGTCAATGTCAAGAAGGAGGACATTGTCACAGAGCAGATCGACTTCTCAGCTGCCAGGAAGCAGTTCCAGCTGATGGAGCATTCAGGTCCATCTCAGGGTCAGGCCCCACCGAGGCGGTCAGGAACGCCCAAAATGTTCTCCATCAAACCCTTCTACAAAAGCCTCAATTCCCCAAATGTGGACAGGCCGCTCTCCTCTGTGACCAGACCCGTTTCAGCATGCGGGCAAACCGGACAGCCCGAGGGTAACAACGCCACCCTTGGCAAAGCACAGAAAGTCTCCTGCAGCTCAGAAGACGACAAAAGCCCTCAGACTGCCACAGCTGACACAGCAAGAGAGTTRCCTTGCAGTGACAGCCCCAGGGCTGCACCAGCCTCAAAGCTGTGGGCGGAGGATGGAGAATTCATGAGTGCGAGGGCAGTGTTCACAATGGTGAAGGACGATGGACAAGCAATTCTAGACCACCTCCCAAAGTCAGGCAGCGCCTCGTCCCCTCCAGAGGAGCTTGATTCCGGTTTGGATGACTTGTCTGTCAGGTCTCAGGACACCACCGTCTTGGAGACCCTTTCCAACGACTTCAGCATGGATAACATAAGCGACAGCGGTGCCTCCAACGAGACCATGAGCGCGCTGCAGGAAAGCTCGCTGGCGGATTTCTCCCTGCCGCAGACCCCGCAGGCCGACACTCCGGCCGAGTGCAGGGCCGAAGGCATCTCCAAGTCTTTCAGTGACCCAGGCTGTGATTCACCCTCCTCTRCCTTGGCAGACTCCCTGCTGATGGATGACCAGCTGGAGTACCACGCTGGCCTGCTGGTTCAAAACGCCATCCAACAAGCCATAGCGGAGCAGGCGGATAAAGGAAACTGCAARGAAGAAGAAATGCCAGCAGAGAAAGAGATCCCAGCCAAAGAGCAGCCAGCAGGCTCTGGGCCAGCTCCAGCCTCCAGGGAGCATCAGAACCCAGTGTTTGAGCCACCCCAGGTGTCTTCACCCGTTCAAGAAAAAAGGGACACCATACCAAAGACTTCAAAAGAGGAAGACTCAGGACTCAGGGAAGGGAAGAGTTTGCAGCAGTCACCCGTGTACTCAGCCAGCCAGCCATTCCTCGTGGAGGAAAACAGGCATGAAGTCAGCTATTTCAGCAAGTATTCAGAGGCAGCTGAGCTTAGGAGCACCGCCTCCATCCTGGCCACACAGGAGCCTGAAGTGACCGTGGGCCCTTTCAAGTTACGGTCAAGGAAACAGCGGACTTTGTCGATGATAGAAGAAGAGATCAGAGCTGCCCAGGAGCGAGAGGAGGAGCTGAAGAGGCAGCGGCAGGGTCTGCAAATGGCACCGAGCCCTGTTACAAAGAGCGCGCCGCCCATGCCCGCCAGAACTGTGTCTTACAAAACTGCACCAGGTAAGAGCCCCAAGTGTCASAGCAGAAGTGCAGTGTGACTGAAGGATCAGGTATGGTTTAGTTTATGTCATTTCCTAATGAAAATGCAGTTTGGCAGGGGGTGGGAGGYCAGATGACTTCATCTACCTGGAAACTGTGTGAGAGTTCCACTACCTTTCTGTCGGTGAGCACACCCATGGAATGTTCTGCTTTTTCACAAATAGAGTGCAGAGATGCTGATTGTTGTTACTAAACCCCATTCTGTGTTCACCCACCGCCACCTTGTAGCATGACAGGACTATCGCTGAGCTGCCCAGACCACCCACTGAAATTCAGGATCATCTCAAGGAAGGACAGCAGCAGTATTTGCAGCTGCGTGGCTGTTTGAAAGACAAACACACAAGGCCTTCCTTAATAGGCTTCCTGTTTTCTTGCACATCATCAGGGAAGTGCAGAAGTAGTTGAGATGTGGAGATTTTGAGGTTTTGAATCAGATTTCTTTTTCTGTGCGTTTTGCTTTCTGCTTTCAGGTCTTGGTCCTAATTAACTTTGTCTTGTAAAATGAGAGCTGTGAGTTGCCATGTGTTTTAGGTGATGTCATTCACTACTGAATTAAACAGGCATCACAAACAAAATGTTCAGTAGATTCCAGTAAAGTTTCTGGATTCTTTTGGTGACATTCACAGCAGTTACAGCATATCTCTCTCCCCATTCCCCTATTCAAGAAATTATATCAAGCACTGATGCCTTCTAAATATAATACAGAAAAAATACATATGAGAAACCCCTAGAAACACATACCAGGCTTATTTCTGTGCAGTGATTTTTATAAGCATATACCTACCTATGCTTTGCAGGTACTTTTAACAGCTCTCATTGTGAAAAAGCATTAATTTTACCAAGAATACTTAAATTCTGTCTGTATTTCCACTGGTGTAAATACGAGCCAGTGGTAGTAATTTTCTTTTGAAATACATGGTATGCTTGAATAAGATCTAGATTTAGCCCATTACGATTGTGAACTCGAAGTTTCATGGAGCACATAAATCAGTAATACTTAGTTTTGTTTCTTCTGCAAAGAGGATGATTTTAGTGTGTGTTGAAAAAAAAATACAGCAAATATCAGTCATTTCTTTGATGTGGTATTTTTATAACTCCTCTAGAACAGAATTTTTCATAAGTATCCCCTCTAATCTGAGGTGTTCTGAGAAATGTCTGACAGGATGTGAGACACAAGGCATCAAAGGCCTCAATTAAGAGGACTTGTTGCATAAAGGTTGCTCATGACTGCTTTCAAAAACAGCATCATCTGTAGCTGAAAGTGCTCAAAATGGGGCAGATAATGATGATATTTTAYTCAGAAGTGATGTTGGATGGGCTGCTGACACTAATGCTTGTTTTAAAAGAGCTTCTGGAAAAACAGCGTATTTCTGCTTTCTCCACACAGCATTGTGCCTGTAAAAATGTTTGTCGTAAATTACATTCCAGRGAAAATTATAAACTTCTGTTTATAATGAATCATTCCAGACAGTTTCCTTTAAAAGTCCAACTGCCGTATGTTCAAGAAAGAAAATCTTAGCCAATGACTCAAGCTACTGCAATTTGCAGCTGGTGACAAGGCAAAAATAATTTCTAGGAAAAGATGAATCTGTGGCAGTGTTTAGGAATGTCATTGATCAAAAAAAACCCCACAAAGAATGTTGCCCAAATTATTCTTAATTCTTTAACTTTTGGTGCAGCAAGTGTGCTCAGCATAGCTCTCAGCTGCGGGACATCAGCTCAGCACCCTTAGCACTGGAAGGTGTGTAAACCTCAGATCATCTGTCCCTTGCTGTCCCTTCAGCCAGCTGCATGGCAGTTAAAGCCTGCAGGCATCTTTGGAAATAGGGTGGAGGAATACCATGTAACCCCTTGCAAGACTGCAGTAACTTTATTTTTAATAGTTACAGGATGTTTTCAATATTTGGAGAAAGGCTAAATGTAATTTAGCAGAGGCACAAGAATCCGGCTGTCAGGATATACAGAGCAGGGGTGACATACAGAGCAGAAATGAAAACCTGCTTCTGGTAGGCACAGTAGGAATATGCTGTAGAATATGTCTGGTGCTGTATATCCAGTTTCAGAGTGAAAAATAATAGTGATTCTACTAATATTATAATAATAAGAAACACAGGTACTTCTGTCAGCAAATTGCCTTTACCAGAGAAAGAACTGGCACTAACATCAGGATACCTCAGCAGAAAGGGATTAGCGGGTCAAGTCTAAATTTGAAAATAGAAAAATCTGTTTCTAATCTTTAAGTGTGGAACCGCAGACTCACTCTTTTGAGAAGGCATAATAATTGACTTAATTAGSAATGGCCTAACTATGAGGCCGGTTTTAGGTGGTGGTCTGGGCAGAGTAGTGATTGTGGCTCCTTCCGAGTAGGGACTTTACTGGGACTCCTGCTTTTCCCTGGTTATTACTCTTGCCCCTCTTCACTGCTTTGARCTGTGTGGACACTTACATGGGTAACAGAAAGACAAACCACGGAAAAGGACAGCAGTAAGTTGTGCTGTACTTGAACTGAAGTGTGGCCAATTAACACAATTCACGTTGGTGTGTCTGTATGAAGTAACTGCTCATTGCTTTAGACAGCAAACAGGCTGGCTTTACTCACCCTGACAGGCAACTTTCATACAAGTGATGTTGCTTGAGCCTGTACTGCTAACAATTATCCTTAAAGTTGTTGGTG
The DNA here is from genome assembly GCF_030028575.1 of Malurus melanocephalus. Classification (NCBI taxonomy): domain Eukaryota; kingdom Metazoa; phylum Chordata; class Aves; order Passeriformes; family Maluridae; genus Malurus; species Malurus melanocephalus. The sequence continues at coordinate 346,591 of NW_026623460.1, forward strand.
ATGCTYTGAAGCAACCCATTAATTCATCTCAGATCACTGAATTTCGACACAGGGTMATTTCAGTGGAATGCACACACAGGACAAGACCCTTCTCTGAGATACTCCTGGAAAGGGGAAGATGAAAAACCTGTGTGAATTTTCACCAAAAAAARGTTGGGTTTCTGCATAAGGAAACTGAAGGAAGACAAAAAAGGTGCCCAAGCATGGCTCTATGGATAGTCAYCATGGATTTCAAAATATTTGTGGARCCCYATTTAAATTTGAACGTTTCCTATGTTGCATTGCTGCCACTCCTGCTGCGCTTTCACGGTGTGAGCAACTTCAYAGCAAGACAGTGGTTTCCTCCGAAACTGTGCAGGTGGTACAGCATCCCTCCTGGGCAGAGCTTTTGGGACTGCCTCGTAGTTCATGTGAACAGAATGATGACAAGGTGACATCAGAGCATCCAGCGTAAGTTTGGTGATGTAATTCCCAGGGTTTTTGTTGCTTCTTTTATTTGGAGTAACTTTGACTATATGAAGGRCTTATATCTGACTTCCTGTGGTGCCTGGCTCTGAGTAATCCTGTTCCTCAAAGGAGATGCAAAAATCACTGCCTGAGAGGTCTTGGTTCAGTGAACACGGTTCAACTGGAGCCAAACCCTTTGTCAGTATTTGCTGTCTCATGGTGAGGCATGGAGATGCCTCACAGAGGAAGCCGTGCCTGGGAGACACTTTGGGAAGCTGCCACATCTGCCTTGTTGGTATTTGTCACTAYAGCATTGCCAGGAGAGGCAGAAGGCACATTGTGCTCATCTGAGGCACTCAGACCCACTTGCACATACATCAAGAACTGCCCGCCACACTCATCTTCTGTTATCCTCAGCTGAGAAACTAAATGAGAGAATTTCAGTGGGTGACATAAACCCAGTGGAGAATTTGCAGCTTAGAGATGCAAACAGTCTCCTCTGMATTGTAGGTAACTGTGAGGGATGTGTGTGTGCTGTCCTTTTCTTTCTTCTCTACKTTTTAACCTGAGWGGCAACTGTAGAGCTTAAACCTGTCAGAGGAACCACCTTAGTCTGAAAACCATTTTCCACTTCAGTTTTTCTCTAGTAAATATCAATGTTTAGGAAGTTCCTCTTGTTCAGCCATCACCTGAGGATACTTTTTGTTCAGCCATCACCTGAGGATACTTTTTGTGTGGGAAGAGAAGCAGAAACTTTGGGGCAACATATTTTGTGGCCACTGGAGAATTTTTAGTGCCTTTTGTGCATGTACAGAATAAAGATCAGATACAATACATATGCATTAACTCCTTTTCAAAATCAGAATTTTGAGAAAGGCTAGAGCAGAAATGTTTATGGAAGGTGTTGTTTCCTTACCTCTTTATAGGCACTGGTATGGAAGAAAAGAAAGTTCATCATTCTCTCCAAGGATTCCTCTGGAGTGCYCATCAGTCATCCCCAGAGTACTTCCAGGAGTGCCTTAAAAGCACACCAATCTCCCTTGCCCTTTGCTTTCTTATTCCCTTCCTAGTGGAGGATGTCTATGAAGTGAGAGAATCTTTGCGAGGTTCTTTATTTACTGTCTGCTTCTGTGTGATTTTGCATATTGACATTGCTCACCTGCTGCTCAAGAAGAGCAAAGAGCCCACGTTTCTCCTGGCGTGGTAATGAGGCTCCGTATTACCTGAGGGACCTTTTTTTCCTGATGTATTTCAGCAACCCCCTGTCTCCAGCACAGACTGGTTTCCTGAAACAACATGTGCTGCTGAAATGTCTTATTTTGAAGAGCTTTCTCTGCTATGCAGATATCTTAAAAAATTTCAACAGCATCTATCAGTTGGAAGTAAATGTGTGCGCGCAGATTTGGGATGATAGACCCTCTATATAAATGTGTGTATGTGTATGTGTATATATGTTGTGTACATTTTATATATATGCAATGTGATACAGAGGTTGGACTCAATGTTTTTGAATATCTTTTCCAACATTAATGGTTTTTTGATTCTGTGAATGTGAAAACTGATGGGCCTTCCATCCAGGACAAGCAGACTTGCCTGAAGATATCCGCTTTCTAAAGTGGAAATCCCCAAAATCTACAAGGTTTGCCTTGTTTTCCAGGGGAAGGGGARTGGAAGAATTTCTTTTCAGCCATTAAGCTTGTCCATAGGTCTGAGCATCCTGTGATGTGTCTGTATCCCTGGAGAAAGTACRACTTGGGCACACAAATGAGAAGGTCATTCTTCCTCCAATGCTCAATCCTTCCAAGGCAATTACTAGAACAGGAATGAAGTAATACAGCAAGATATCTGACTCATAATCAGGCCTTTCATTTTTCACCACATTTTTTTACTCACTGGGCCTGATTGGCAAGATGACAGTAGTTTCAAGTCTGTCCTGCTGAGCAGTGCTAAGCTGTCACACAAGGACCTGCTGTTGGTCTCTGCTTTGGTGGCAGCAGTTCCTGTTGTTCTGTGGAGCAAATCCTGATGCAGCCCAGAGAAGAACCTGGGCTCATGGAAACTCCCCCTCCCATCTCTGGTAGGGTGATTTAAAGAGGATGGATTCCCAGCCTCATCCCTGCACTGCCCAGCTTAAATTAAGCCTGTAACGAGAAACTAATCATGCTGGGGTTTTCAACACTGATCAGAAATGAAACAAGCCTGGTGAGAGGAGTTCTTGTAAAAACACTTCTGCTACGTTGGCTCAGATTTCACTTCTTCCTTCAGAAATAAATCCTGTTGATTCTTACAGGAGATATCAAGGCTGCTCTCTAGTGGCTGTGACAGTTGTGATGCTTTTTGAAGGCCCAGCTATGGTTTTCATTTGTTTTAGCAACAAGTTTCATGTAAATCAGCATGATTCTTCTGATTATTTCACTTGTTTTTAAGACATTTGGAGTGGGTATCTTTTTCTTTTGATGGTATTTTTTTACATTCATTGAAGTGTCTTATTTCAAGGAGCTGGTGATGGTTACATGGAAAAAGGAAATCTGATTTTGGTTCAGCCTTGCTGTATCCTTTCACAGCTGAGAACCCCTATACATTATTCCCACAACCTCCCACTGTCATCCTCATTCTTCTCACCAGGCCAAGTCACTGTGCCCAAAACAGTGACCTTCCATGGGGTGAAATGGGTTCAGAAAAAGAGAAACAAAACTTCTCTCTGGCTTTCCTTCAACAAGGAGGAAACTCAGGTCCTGTGTGAACCCCTGAAGGGTTTATAGCCAGAGATCTGATCCTGCTCTGCTGCAGGTCTCCCTCCAGGAGTGATCTCTGCAATCTACAGCAAACAGCTGCAGGGAAAGCAGCACTGGGTAACCACCCAGAGCCTTTCTTAATTACAAAGCAGATATAAAGCACTGGAAAAAGAGAAAGCAGCAGTGCTTAACAAGATGCCTTCTTTGGATGTCTTGTGTGTGGGTCCTGTATGTTGTATTGGCTGAGCCAGGAAAAAATAATCTTGTGGTTTTCCAGAATTTTACAAAAATGTCCAAATCACAGAAATTTATCCTGTGRAAGACAACCGGGGGATTTCAAGCAGGGACTTCTGTAAACAGTGGTTGTTTTTTGTGAAAGGATTCAGTAGTGTTTTGGTGCAGTGTGTTACAGGAAGAGGGAGAGGATTCGTCAAAGTCCTTGACCATCCTGATTTACSAGATTGTTTCCTAGGCTTCATTCCAAACTGTTTCTTCATTCAAAATGTGCTGAAAATGCCTCTCCGGCCGTGATCTTTGTCACAGTTGTCAGTCCTCAGCTTAGCAAAGGTTAATTCTTTTTCATTTCAGGGAAGATAGAGAAAATCAAGCCTCCTCCRTCCCCCACCGCAGAAGGCCCTGCCTCCCAGTCGGACCCCCCAGCCGAGGAGTCTGCAGGAGCCCAGAGACCCAAAAACCTGATGCAGACCCTCATGGAGGATTATGAAACACACAAAACCAAGAGACGAGAAAGGATGGACGACAGCAGTGTAAGTGCAGTTCTCCTCCCTCTTTGTTCTGTGGTAGAGACCCTGACTCGCAAGAGCCACCAGGTAACAAAAAAGGTTATTTTACCAGAATCTGCTCAGATCACCTTGCAAGTGTGTAAGATTTTAACACATTGCAAAAGGGCAGGTGTTTAAATGGGAAGGATTTGGGCCAGTGAAGACAAAGAGTGCGTCACTGCAAGTATTTAAGGCAACTTGTATTACATGTCATTTTAGTTAACTGTATTGACTAATAATAAGAGCAGCGGGTAGCTGCCCTGCAGTTGGCAGATTCTGTTAAATCACGCATCATCAAGACCCTCCAGTGGGTTATTTTAGTGATTCTTTGAACTTTGTGGATCAGGCATGTGTTCACACATGAGTTTGTAGATCCTCAAAGTCCCATCCAAGTGTGCTCAGGATTCAGTGTGAGTTGGTAACTTCTCCAGAAACCATCCTTTGTGGAACTGGACTGGGAATGTCTCATAAATTAACCTGGATCCTTCAACAGCCAGCTTGTTGTTTACTGCTGTATTTGTTGTCTTTCTTCTACCCAAACAGTAGAGGAATTTAAGGCGYTCTTTACTAGAGACATTGACAAGAAGAGCTATGAATTTTGTAGCTAGAAGTACCAAAATTCAGGAAAGTCCCTTTTTCCTAACAGTGCATGAGCTGTTTCTTATTCAGACTCATCATTACTGTGCAGTGAGTGCAGAAGATAGTGAGATACAAGTTTCAATGTCAGACTTCTTAAATGGGCACAGTGTTTGATGAAGCAGCCACCGTCCTCTGGGCATTTCCCAGAGATGTCTGAACAATGACCCTAATGCCAAGRATGCTCCAACAAACTGCTTCCTAGTAATGTTCATTAAAGGCAGGTTCTCATTAGRAGTGTAGTGAAGGTTTGTAATGTGAACACTGCACTGCTCTGGCAGGTTTTGATCACTGCTGGTGAATATTGCACAGTAACAAAAGATACTGAAATTCAGAAGGAATGTACTGTAGAGGCATCCTGTGGCACTATTTTTGGCTAACTAAAATGCAAATAGTTTTGTTTCCAGCACACACCAGAAACTTTCTGGTCCCTTATTTTCCTAGACCATTGACAGAGAAGGTTCCATTGTCCATCAGACTCCTGCAGCCATGTAMCTTATGAACAGGAATCTGTCTTGTTCTGGCAGTGGCATCTTGGGGGTCACACCTTAGGAAGGAGCTGCTCTCTGGTTTCCTCTCCCTCCCCAAAGCACCCAGTGAAATGGGTGCRTGCTGTTTCCTGGCATCTTCCCAGAGCATCTCTCCCTGAATATGCTCAGAAGCATGCAGGACACGTACCACAGCTTTCATGACCTTTGCAGAAGCTGTGAGGAACATTTAAAAAAGATAGGTGTAAAATTCCAGCTGTGCAAACCAGCACGGTCCTYGGGAGCCCCACACCGAGCATCTCTCAGTCTGGTGGGCAGAAACTTCAGAGAAGTTGCTCTGATAACAGAGAAGTTGCTCTGGTAACAGGATGACACTCAGCTTGTACTCACCYTGTCCTCTTCTTCTGCCCCTGTGAAGAGTGAAGGTGACTTGTCCAGCCCTTGAAGTCCTGCTCATTTACCTGAGCACAGCTTCTTGAGCTGCACACGTGCACCCTAGAAAGCAGACTGGCCACATTGCCTGGTCTCTGTTACAGTTTGAAGTGAGCCCTGGTGTCCTGACCAGCTGATCTGGGCAGTGTTGGCCCAAAAATGTGTGCTCCAGGTGCCATCTCAGCTCTCCACTGCTGCTGAATCTGCCCGGGCACTGACCGCCCAAAGATGCGCTGCCAGAGCATCGGTGCCACTCACACACCCTGTGGATAGATCCTTTTCTGGGCTGAATTGTCAAGACTTCCGTGAATTTGCAAAGTCCCAGTGCACACCAGATTCCCACAGTGTTGAGTTTGTTGTCATTCTCCTCTTCTCTAAGCCCATTGCATAAAGCCAAACAAGATTTAGATTCTTGCTGCTGCCCACCCAAAATCCTATTGGAGGTCTGTGTCCTGCAGAGCCCAGGGAGAACTTCCTCAGATCAGCAGGAGTGTTTTGTTTCTCTTCCTTGGCTTTTTCCACCCTCCTTTGGTAAACAAGCCCTGCCATTGGCAGGGGAAAGATAGTTTTAATATGAAGTGCTGCATTTGTACCACTGCCAGTTTAAATGAATATTTACAGGCCAGGCTAAACAATTTTTATTTAAAAAACAAATAGCTTTCATTTGTCAGCAAAGAGCATTTGAACAGGGTTCTTAGGAAAAACAATTTTTGTAAGAAAAAAAAGAGCAAATCACTGCACTTGTTWAAAAAATACATTTAAATACAGTGGGAGAAGGCACACAACTGACAACCAGACAGGCAGTTGCTACTTGGAGCGTGACATCCTGAGAGCTGAATGTGGCTCAGCATTGCTTTTTGTGAGTGAGAGGAACCAGAGACTTCCTCGAGCACTGGGAGCAGTCAGGGCAAAGCAGCCTTGGTCTCCTGGATGGAGAGGTTTYTGGAGAGGTTTCATGTCCCTGGGGACTCCCACTCGTGCTCAGCACACCAGCAGTGCTGATGTACAAAGATCCAGTTTCTCTCTGCATAGACCCAAACAAAAGACAGGAGGATGGTTTCAGTAGAATATTTGCCCTCTGCAGTCTCTCCTTCAGGCATCTCCACCTCTGTTTTATGTTTGGCRTCAGTGGCTACAGCGTGGCCTCTCTGGTCCAGGCTTGTGGGTTATGCCTTTCAGAAAGAGGGGGCAAATCAAGCACATCTTGGAAGAGCTTTGCTGCTCAGGAAGGGGGGCAGTGTCTTCCAGAGGATGTGTTACACTACAGGTTTCAGCAGATGAGTAAAAGAGAAAAAGCAGCAGCAACAAAATGGGTCAAGCACTGATGGTAAACAAGACTGAGACTGGCCAAGCAACGTCATTAAAATAATGCCAAACTGAGTAATCTTTGCTTTTTTTTTTTTTTTTATGACACTAAGTTGCTTGATGTCTCATACTCTGGAATGTGCCAGTTCTTGGAATTTCTGTAATTTGTTCTTGTTTCCTAGTTATAACATACTTGTTCAATGTACTAATGCTGGTCTTTTCCCTTTCTACCAGTACACCTGTAAATTACTGTCTAGCAAGGTTACTTCTGAGGTACTTTTCAAGTGCTTTTTCATTTTTGCTTCCTCTTGCATGGTGATTCCAAGTGCATGTTGCTGCAGTTGACATTTTCATAGTGTGTGCYACTGCCATGTCATATAAAAAATGTGTGTGTGTGGTATTTCCTTATATCTCTCACCAACAAATATTTGTGTGGCTGGTTTTCTAACCCTTGGATTCTAGTTACAATTTCTGACATGGGAGAGATTGTAATTAAAGGGATGGAAGCTGTTGCCCGGGACTGGAGCATTCCTGAGGTGAGAAATGAGAACTTCTCCTTAATCCCGCTGACCATTTAGCTGGCAACACTGGGAACCAAGCATCCTTAGATGCTGAGTGAAACTGCTGTGGCTTTCCTTTGTCTTTGATTGCAATGTATTTAATACTATCAAAATACCTAGTATTTTGTAAAGAAACCTGAACACCAGCCTTTCATCTGTGGAAGAGTCAGATCCAAGTGCACGGCCTCCGTCTGTTTCATTTTGTGAACCTATCCTTGTCCCTGTCTGTTGTGATGTAATGACTGATCACAATCCCACAACTTGGCATCAGTGTTTGTCTCAGGGTAGAATAAACTTAAATCTGCCAAATAAAGGGTATTTACCGTGACATTTGGTATTACTTAGCAAAGTAGTAACTTGCACAGTCCTTATCCCCACAAAGCTGGACTTTGCCAAAGGCAGTAATTTTCAGAGCAGATAGTTGATACTACTTACAATGTTTGTTAAGAGCGGGGTGCTCAGTAATGTATATATTTCAAATGTCTGTAATTTTCTCTGCAAATTGTAGTAATTACTGACATTCATTTGTCCAACATCAGCCCTTTTTTACTAACATGAACCTTCCATTTTTTTTCCTATTCCATATTATATTTCACCACATCAGCTACCTCAAGACAAGTACATGAACATTTTCTGACCTTGAGAATTAAGCAAAGTCAAGTCTATGTCATTTCCTATTCATTAAATAATTTAGAATGGGTTTTATCACCCTGATACAAGTCAGTGATTGATCTTTGTGTAGAGTATTTATAGAGAGTTAAATCAGTATTAGAGCCATGTGCTTTCAGAGTACTGGTTTTAAACACAGGTTGTGCCTTTTCTCTTATGCAATATCTGCACAATAATCTAAGTCAGGATTTATGAACAGCAAGTAGGATCAGAATGYTTGGTGGCGTGTGAGAGGCAGAAGTTCACATGTAGTTTTCACATGCCCAGGCCATGATCTTCTGCTGGGAAGAGTTTCCTTAAAACCAGTCGTGCTGTAGGAGATAACTGCAGTGAGATTACATTTATGCAGCATTAAAGGCTACTGCTTTTAAGTTTTTGTTTTACAAAACAGAGGACGAACACACTAGATTGGATGGCATAGGTGACAGTTTATGTTTTAATACTGACAAGAAGCAATTTAATACTGTCACTGTCTTGTTGCAAGTAAACACATTTTAATCTCCATTACCCATCTCCTTACTATGCTTACTGGTCTGGTCTAATCTGGTATTCAGTAAACAGCATTAAGTCAGTACAGTAAAGAAAATACCTTTATGCTAGAGAAATAGATCTTCTCTCAGTAGTTCCAGTTTTATTTAAAGCCTTTAGTTTATCATTCCTGGGCAGGAGCACTCACAGCTGCAGGAGCTGGCATTTGTGCTTCCATTTCTTATGCACACTGTTCTCCATGAATGTAATTTCTGCAGCAACTTTACCACATGGTGCTCACAGATTTTAGACACCCAGACCTTTGCACTTTCTGCACTTTCTGTTTTTTTTCCTTTTAGTTGTTCCAGTGTCAGATGGGTAGAATCAGTAAAATTACAAACCCTTAGGAAAATTGTTTTGCTTTCACATCAGTTAAGAGAGCAGTTATTAAATCTGTAAGCTCTGCATTGCAGTTGTTAAATCTGATGGAGGGAAACTCAGGGTAGGTTAGTCTCCATCTCTAGGATGGATAGAAAAATTATTCTTGCACCTAATGCTGGCAGCTGTTTCAAATTTTCTTTTTTGTTTCAAAATCCACAAAAAATAAATGAAATCTGCAAGGAAAGAGCCCTCTGCAATTCTTAGTGAGAGCTCAAGCTACAACCACAGGATCCACGAAGAAATTTTTTGCAGAGAGGTGAAAAGTGGTTCTTACCGCTGTACATATCTCTTGTCTTTCTCCCTACTTCTGCTCTCCAAGTTCTTCCTCTTCTACTACAGCTGGTATTCAAATCACCTCTGCCAAATAAGACATTTTATATAACATTGCTTTTTTCACTGATTTGGCCTTATCATTAGGACATARCTCACAGGCTGAAGAAGCCTAAGCCTAAGTGAACTGTCTGCTTCATGAGCTTCCTGCTGCRTGCAGTTATGACTCTGGCTGCCTTAGGACACCCTGAGGACCATGYCTGGCCCTGCCTTCACCACTGAGCTGATGCAGGGCATCATCAAGGAGGGCACTTAGAAGCATTGAGACAGCATTCCTGACCTGCTGGGGAGAGCCTGGGGGTGCTGGAGTTATTATGGGTCTAGAGTCAGCCCTGATACTGGACAAAAATATTTTAAAATGGAGATTGTTGGCTATTTTTAGACAAGCAGCTTCCTGGGTCATGAATTCAATGCCCCATTGAGGAGTCCCAATTCCCCACTCTGTCATTCCAGTTGTATGCTATAATTATGCCAGTTTCCTCTAGCGGGTCTAAAACTGTCACAGCCTTGTAAAAACAAGGGTTGTTTTAGGTCAAACACTCCTTTCAGTAGATTAGAAGAATAATTCTGGAATAACTGTTCAAAAGGATCTTTAGTTTATATGCAGTGCTATTTAGCTGTTCTAATACTGAGCCAGACATCACTGCTTGCTTTCCTGCTAAGTYCAAGTCCCAAGGCCCTTGTCATACCTCTGATCCAAATCTGGATTCAGTTTTGCTTGGAGAGCCAGCAGTGTTTGTAGAAGTAGRCAAACTTTGGGGTAGGTTTGCAGACTGGGGATTTATGGAAGAAACTCTGTCGCTATCTTTTAAGAGAAAAACAAGCTGACTGATCCAGGGCTGGAATCCTCAAAGTTTAAGTGAACTGACTGTTGCAAGCCATCAGCAGAGGGCTGGGACAACACTGGGATTTTTCAGCTGGCATATTTTTGCAGGCCAAATTCCACAGACCATATTTAAAAATATAATGGCAGTTGTAATTTGAACTCTATGCTGAATGATGCACTGATACCCACTCCCAGTTTTGCTTCTCCATTATTCAGTTTGGGGTGTCTTTTCTTGGTTCAGGCACTCAGATTCCCAGACTTGTAGTTTAAACTGCTGGTCCTTATTCTCAGCAGTACAAGTAACTCCAGTACAAAGCTTACAAGCTACTCTCTCAGACTAATCTTTTCCTACTGTTTTTTTAATAATTTCTTCAAAAATAAATTGTTCGGCTTGCGAGCACATTTGCCCTCTGCTGAGGAAAACAKAAACCACTCCTGGTCCCTCCTTCTGCTGGTTGCTTTGCAGAAGAAGGAGGCATGATTTTGGGCAAAATTTCAGAGAAAAATCCCTCTGGACCTGGACTAACTTTGCAGGCATGGTTAGTGCTGAGAAGGAGCTTTGGTTAGAATTAGTCTCTCTTGGCCAGATTTTGCCTTCAGTTCTTTGGCATGTTCGTAGTCATAGTCAAACTAAGAGGGCAAAGAAATGCTAATGCTGGCAAAACTCCTTCCTATCTTCAGCTCCTCAGGGCAGGTCTGGAGGTTACAGTTGGCATAAATGCARTACTTACTGCATTCTCATTCCCATAAGCAAAATTAGTGGCCTGTAATTTCAGCTGAAGTTCAGAGCTGATTTTCTGATGCTGCCTGTACAGGAGCCTAGTACCTGTGTACTCTTCCAACCACGACTTGTCACAAGCTGAAAGAAGAATCTCTTTAGTCTTAAATTATTTTTTTATTCTAGTCAAGGGTAAGTCCCCACTGCATCTTGACTTTCTACACAGATGAATAAAGTAGCTTCATCCTTTCTCAAAAGGTCAGCTGCTCTTCTGCAGTCAGGGAGTGTGCAGAACAGCTTGCAGGAAGCGTTAGGGACCGCGGATGGCCAGCATTGTTTCAGTGAAGAGTCATGTATTTGTTGTGAAAATTTTTTAAGTGGCGTAAACATTTCACAAGTTTGCATGTTTGGAAGAGATGGTTAAAATACTGAGGGTGGTTGACATCACCACCTCTGTAGTTTCATCATGGAGCTGTTTTTCAGTGTYGGTCAGAAAATAACACTGTCATGTGCTTCTGTAAGAGGGCTCCAGACCCCTTTGTATCTCATTCTTCTGTGTGGAAAACACCCACAGGCACTCATCATTTGCTGAGGAGTGCCTCAGACACACGTCACAATAATGCCTTTTGGTGTCATCTAATTGTCTTTCTGACTTTCTCAAAACAAGTGTCAAAACTGTTTATTACATTTTTAGTTGATTGTTTCTGTGTGTGCAAATGTACATATAGACACACAGTGTGTGCATATARCTGTGTGTATGATATGAAATAGATTTGAATGGGACAATTGCAGCTGGGCTGGTTGAGGTTTGGATGCTGCCAGACCCCTCCTGCCTCTTCTGTCGTCCCATGGTGTGGCTTTGCTCTCGTGTGCCATCCCCCACTTTCACATCACCACGTGTTTCATCGCATGAGTCCCCCGTTTTGCACAGGCACTGGAGCCCCGTGGGGTGGGCTGGCCTGGCTGGTCCCTGCCCTCCTGGGTGCACAGTGTGGGACACCCCGAGCACTGTGGCCAGCTGGGTGACACTGTGTGCTTTCCTTTTCTCTCCTGACCAGGTCCTGGAGGCGACCAGGGTGAACCGCAGGAAGAGCGCTCTGGCGCTGCGCTGGGAAGCTGGCATTTATGCCAACCGGGAGGAGGACGAATAACCACGCTGCAGTGTGAAGACAGCGACCAGGCATGCCGGAACCAAAA
>NW_026623460.1:358654-468231 GCF_030028575.1 Malurus melanocephalus
AAGAAAGAAAGAAAGAAAGAAAAAAAACACAAAAACCCACCATGAAAGCAGCAGCATTTTAGTCCAATATTTATTAAATACACAACAAACTCGATGCACATAGACACAGAAATGATCCAGCTCCTGGCAATCCTAAAACTACAGGAAAAACACACCTAGAAAATAGCCCCTTCTTCTTCCCTCCATCTCCCCTCTGAAATAACGCAACGGAGAAGGTGCAGGGGGTGGGAGCCCTCGGGGGTGGGCACAGGGTGTTACGGTGCCTACGGACCAGATAGGCTGCAGGCGTGTGGCAGGAAGTAAYTCGTGGAGGAGTTTGTGGCCAGGGCTCACCCTTGTGCTTCTCGCTGACTGAACTGAGCCTTGCCCCCGGGATCACTGTCCACCCAGCAGCTCCTGTCACAGCCTCCTGCCGCTCCTTCGCCTCCCACAGCCGCTGCACAAAGACCGTCGGCATCAATTCGGCATACTCTTATCCAGCCATGACACACAGAGATACTGCCCTCTGTTCTGTTTCTTTGAGGAGACTTCAGGGTTGGGTTTGGGATTGGGTTGGTTGTTTGGGGGGGTGGGTCCTGCTCCCCTTTCTAGTAATTTATCTGTTTGGAATGAGGAAAACCCAACRAACAGGGAGGCAGTTTTTGCAAATGTACAATCCAGCAAACTCAAACAGTCCTTGTGTTGCAAACACAAGCCATCACAATTCAGGAGTGGAATAGATGGGGATGAGAGCTAAGCCAAATGGATTACCTTAGCTTTAGGATCCTATATGCTTGCAATATCACCTGACTCCAGGTTCTCAGAGCATATTTACGCAACAAAGTTTCTAAGTAGAAAATCTGTATTTAGCGGATGACAACTATTTTTTGATGGTGGGGAGGGAAAAGAATGGCATATGTGTAAAGTCTTTGAAGATGGATAATTTGAAGTAGAAAGGTAGTGGGAAAGGGATACAAATAAAGGACATTTAATTTTTAAATGAGGCAATAAATGAACTAAGCCAGAGTCTGGCCTAGAAAGAGGTATGAAATAAAGAAGAAAGATAGTTATGTCTTCAACTATATTTATACAACGTAAAAAGCCTTTGAAGTAGAGTGCTTTGTGGAAGTCTTCACGTTTCCAGGCAACAAAAAAAGCTAAAGGGCATAATGAGTTGGAAGGAATGAGCAAGGAAGAGCAGACAAGGGAAGAAAACATTATTTTAGCCGTTCAGCCAGTGTTTTCAGCGCTACAAGCAAACCATAGAGCCTTTAGTTATTGCTTAGGCTTGGGATCAGCAGTGAAGGATTAGTGTGGAAGTGTGTGTGTGTGTGTATGTGTGTGTGTGTGTGTGTGTGTGTGTGTGAGGGTGAGTGCATGAGGCTGGCATACCAGAAAGCGTATGGCAGTGTGTGTGCTGATTATTTTCTCCACAGCTGTTTACCAGCTATAGGGGTGAGTGCTATCTTTTTTTTTTTTTTTTCCGAAAGGGGATATAAAAATAAGGCACTGAGTTAATGCAGTATTTGTGATATTAAAATTTGACCCAACATGGTATTTGCATGAGTCACAATTGCAAAGTATTGACCAGTTTTGTAAGCTGACGATTAGGAAAAGAATTGTGGTATTTATTCTTGTGCTTTGTATTTGTATGTAGTATAGAGGCTGCGGGTTTACTCTTTCTTATCACCAAGCAATATAATAGGAGTATTTTACAATTGGGAACCATAATTTCTGGACTAGAAACCACCAAGTTTGGGAGACGATGGGGAAAAAAGACACCAAGCCTTTTTTCTATTAAAAAAATACTGTCTTTTTTATAATCAATTATTATTTTGACATCTTTTTAAAAAATCATCAGCCAGGATACTGTGTCCTCCCTAAGCCTTTCCTTGGTTTCATGACCTGCTGTGCTGTTTTATCTCGAAACAGTGAGCTCATTTAAAATGAGTACCTATACTGTGAACATACTTCTGGTGCTTTTCTTAAACAAACACAGAGCTTGCAACCAAATTATTTACCACCACCCTTCAGTTCCTCCAGCATGTGATTTCTGTCCATGRACACTTAAAATTTTGAGGCTTATTTTCAGGGAACTGCAGTAAATATATTTATATATAACAGCCATTGATCGAGTTCTGTCAATTTTCTCCGTAAGTGCTATTGAACTGAAGAAAACCCTGCTGAACCGAGAGTTCACTGTGATAAGGGCACCGAGCTTATCTCAAGGAGGCTCCATGCCTGCGAAGGAATTGCATACCTGATGAAGTACCTGTTTTTCGGGCATGGCAGTGGAGGCTGAGCTGTGATTCGTGTCTCTAGGCGGGTTGTTACCAGGGGATTGTAGGAAAAGCACCAGCACCAGCACAGCGCTGTCGAGATCATGTGTCACATAGCTGCAGCTGTGAGCTCCACACATCTGTGTCAAGGAGATTCCTGGCCTTTGGGGAGAGCTTAGGAGAGACCAGGAGAAAGGCATCTTCTGAGAAGAGGAGGTGGCCTCTGTACTTGTAGTGGTGGTCTTGCATTAAATGGCACTCTTCAGAGTTTCCCCCTGTATTTGCTCCTGAAAGCTGGGTCAGCCCTGGACTGCCGTCCCAGGAACTTTAATCTTTGTTTTTTTTTAGCCTGTAGGCCTGTTTTCCCTCCAGCTCTTTCACTGGGAGCCAGTGACTGTAATCACCCACCATAAAACTTCTTTTCATGCTTTGTTTCTGCAATAAAAGCATTTGCTTTCAGCCCCTGCTACAAACATATTTCAGTCCAGGACAGACAGACTTTTCACCCAGCAGTTTTTCTCTTCCAGAAATTATGGACACTTATAGTCAGCAGCACATACAGTGCTGTGGTAACAAGAGTGAGATGCAGTTTACTTGCCTCTGTTATTTCATTTGCATGCTACCAAGCTTAGGTGTTTATAAGTATACGCCAGTAATACATATCTATCTATATATGATTATATCAAATGCAACAAAAGAGCACTATTGCAGAGTTAACTTTGTCTCCACAAAAGAAACGCTCAGATCCTTTCCCGTGGCAAAGACTGGTTTAAATGACACTGTGTATTGAGAAATAGTTAAGCATTAGCATTTGTGATTATAATCAGTTTGGGGTTTCAGTGCGGGTTTTCTGAACAATTTGTTTTTAAAGCTGCCAGTTTGGGYGTCACCTTGCTCTGTACTGACATTTCTGAGGGAAAAACAGAGTAGTATTGACATGTTTGGCAACTAAAAGGCAGCATCTTTGTCATGACTGATCAACCAGTTTCAACAATACCYGGCTTTCTGTATGTTAACCACTTAAATGTTATCCTGCTTCTGTTTTATAGTGACTGTGAGGCCTACAATGCAAGTATATAATTATTTTCTCATTAAAACAGAAACCTGTGTTGTGTTTCTATACATCTGCCTGTTTGTTTGTGTTGCTGCAGGAAGGTGTGTTCCTGCAAGCTGGAAGAGAGTGGTGTGTGTCCCACCTCMCGTGGCAGTCAGTCGGTCCCTTCCCGTGTTTCTTGACTCGCTGTCTCTCTCTTTGTCCAGAGGTGGGAGAGATCTTTCTCCTCTTGCTGGTGTCAGGAACAGGAGCATCCCTGCCTAATTTTTTCCCATCATCATGCCTGTGGAGGTTCACAGAGGCCAAATCTGCTTCGTGATGAATCTCATGACCTTTCTTAGGTTGCTTCCTTCCCCGCTGTCCTGCGTGGCAGAGCACACCCTTTGAGCCAGTTTGTCACACACGTGGCTGCAGCAGCCAGCTGCTTGCCCATTGCCCCTCACCCTCCCTTCGTGGCCAGCTGGAGATCCCATCTCTCACCGCTGCKCCGAAGCTGCTGCCAGCTTTTCCCTGGAGGAGCTGGGAGGTGCCAGAGTGCTGCGTGCACCACAGAAGGGTCACGGGGACTTGCAGGGATCTAGCCAGGTTCATGCCAGCCTCTGCCCCTCCCTGTGCCAGGAATAGGCAGGCATTTAATTACTGCCCTGCCATGAAAGCAGCAGAGGACACTGGTGATTTTGGTGGGAGTTGGCTCGGGAGAAGTGCTCCCTTCAGGCCATGCTCTCCGTTAACACCAGCCCTCCTCTCCTTGTGCAGATAGTATCAGAAATGCCTGTGGAGAAAATCAGATGGGGATTTTATTTCCAGTTAGTAAATACTACTGGAAGTCAAGAAGTGGACCAGAGGACAGGCCTGAAAACTTTCCCATCAATTCCATTCCCTCTGTCTTTGAAGAAAAAGGAATTTGCTCTCAACACAGGAGAGGCTTTCTGTCTGCCTTGCCCTGCTCTGTGCTAAGAAAGTTGTAAGTGACACACAGTGGGAAAAGGAACTCCTAGGCATCTTCTTTGGATTTTATGTGAATTAAAAGGGAAAACTGGACATTTGCAAGGGAGCATTTAGACATTACGAAAGTAATTTGGGTGGCAGCGGGTCAGGAGTTTTACAATTAGTTCTGCTATTGGTATGTGTTTCATAACACACTCAGGACATTCAAAGTTCCTGTCACCCCATTGCATAGCTGAAATGGAATGTGCCAAACTTGGAGTGTTTTTAAAATGTAGGTAAGGACTATAAAAGAGTATTTAGTCAATAATTTCTGGCATAGCCCCTAGAAGGTGAAGATAGTACATCTCTCTTAGTTTCAGGTGGCTTTAAGAGGCCCCAGCAAAATGGGAAACCAAATGGAAAGGCAAAGGAGATAGGTTTGATGAAATATCTTTAAAAGAAGAGAGAAAGCATTCAATACAGTGTTTTCAGTTGTGAGTGGGTACAGGAGACTAAAAGCCTTACAAACAAAGATCTGTGGGGTGAGGAAACCCAAAGCAGAGCACCACAAGCTGTGACCACAAGCTCAGGGTGGAGAGACAGGGCTAGGTAGGACCAGAACTGCAAATACAAGCATGAACTTCAGCACTAAAGATTTTCAATTATGTTCTAGTCRCTGAATTGTTTGAGGTGGGCAGTGCAGGAAACCATTAGCAGTGAGTGTCCACTCGGTCCCAAGTTGAAGGATGAACAGCATCCCGATGTTTTACATGTTTCAAGACTGAGGGTGAAGGGCTATCCTTGTCACTTCAGCTACAGCACAGGGAGAAAGCAAATGGAGAAAAATACTAAATAACAAGCAGCAGCAGAAAAATAACCAGAATGAGCTGCAGACCTCATGGTCTGCTGCTAGCTGTGGCTGAGCATTAATTAATTGGCATCTTAACCCCACCAATTAATTGGCACCTTAATTGGCTTTATCAATGGGGTCTTCAGGAAGAGAGCTTTTACAGTAAGCCCTGGGCATGACAAGCAGTGTGAGAGCTCCTGCTCCATTCCAGGCCATGTGTCATCTCTGCAGTGAACTGAGGGTGGTGTGCACCAGGAGCTGGAAGTGATTCAGGCCTTGTTTCAATCCAGAGTGTGGGAGCAGTGGCAAGAAAAATCGATGGGGGAAGAAAAAATGTGTAAAGCTCCCTAGTCACATCCGGTTACTGCAAACTGTGTGGGGAGSATTGTGGGGATTTGTGAGGCAGCAGTGACATCTGCAGGGTGCATTGCACTGCCATGACAAGARCTTCATTTCCAGGAATGGCCCTGGAAGGCAGATCCCAGGAGCAGCCAGTACAGGGAGGGACATGGAGACTGATGCCTCAGAACCTGTTCAATGCTGAGCTCRCTGCAGTAGCACCCCAATCCCAACAAGGAATTCCTCCTGCAGCCAGTAAACRATCGGGAAGGGAGCCATGGCACATCTCACAAGCTTCCCATGAGGAGACAGCGGGGATGGGGACCCAGAAAAAGCTGCTGTGCTTACATGAACYCCAGTGCCCTGATGGAGCCCTTCCTGTAGGAGCTCCTGGGGTGCAGAGCCTGGCCAGGCAGCCCCTGCTGGGAGCCCCTGCAGTGTCTGCGTTGCCTTGGCAGGCTGCTCAGTGCAGGACTGTGGCTGGACACACACAACACTTGGCAAGGGGCCCCCTGCACTGASCTCTTGCTGTGGGGAGGATTTCACACCGAGCACCGCAGGCTGATCAGGGCGATGCCATCCCYATTGGGGTGCCACTGACAGCAAGAGGCTGTGGCTCTGAGTAGCCAGGGTGCTTTTGTACAAATGACCCTCACAAGTACTTGTAGTATCTGAAACCTGAACTCTCTTGGCCTTGTATTCAAATCAGCATCAAGTCCTCAAGCAGCAACTGAAACACAAGAAACAAGGAAAATGTTAGCAAAAAAACATGGATAATAACACAGCCTTGGTGAAAGAGCTCTTCACAGGACTTACATAAGGCTTCAGAGTGTAGCAGAGAACGTTTCAGGGTTCAAAAGCATTGCAGTCATTAGAAAGGGAGAAAGACCTTGTGTCTTTGCAAAGCTTTATCACCACAGAGAAAGGTGGAGTTTCCAGATGCGCAATAGGAATTTCCTTGCTGGACAGCTTTGTCACTATGCGGAGGTGGCAGAAAGTATTCAGCCCTACTTAATTGGAGTGAAAGAAGGAAGATGCCAAAGTAGGCCGCTTGCTTGCTTCAAGTAAGCTTGCTTCAAGTAAGTTTGTGCTTGCAAACAAGTAGACCTTGTTTGCTTCAAGGAGCATGATTTTGGGGTACAGCCACCAGCCCAGTGTGGACCCAGGCATTCACAGTAATACCCTTTCCTGCACACTGCCATCTCCTTGCCTTCTGCTGTGCCAATGTACTATAAAATGATATTTTAGTGGGGCTGACTTGAATGGGTGTTGGGGGAGAGCCAGGTGACACAAAAGCCTTCTCTTGGTTGCATTACTCATGCTGAAAGGGCATGATTGCAGCTTTTCTTTAATGTTGCGTTTGACAAAAACAACTGCTGAACAGAAGGCAGACCGAGCTCGTATGTGGTGCAGAGGGTGGTTTTCAAAGAAAAAGTTAATTTCAAGTTGTGGGACTTGATGTCCCACATCAAGTGGGACAAAGAGAATGAGGATTAGTAATGTGGGTCAGAGCAGAGTGGTACAAACAGCAGAAAGCAGAAAGTTGAATAGGGGAAAATCTTGCTGATAGGAATGTTTCATGGCAGGAGCCACTTCAGAAGCCAGCTGAAAGCATGATCAGGCAATGTTTGATTGGGGTGGAAAGATAACAGCAAAAAGCATATTTACCCAAGCTCTCTGGAAACCACAAAAAAAGCTCCTGCTAGGTCCAGCATGAGTCTCACCTGCAGCCAGGTCTGGACTATGGTGGTGCAGGACAAGATTGAGCTCAACTCTTCTTGGCCACTGATGGGTCAGTCTTCAGCAGAAGGGAATCAGGAAATAGCTGAATTCATGAGCCTCATAATTTATTGACATGAGGACTCTTTGAGTTTATAAATAAAAAGACAAATCAATACAGTCTGTCTAAACTTTGCAGGATGTTTCCAAGGAATTTATTATCAAGGTGCTTGAGCACTAAAGGATCAAAACAGCATTTCAGTATCCCAATGGGTTCCATTTTTCAAATCCTGCTTAATTTTTTGTTCCCTTCCTGTATAGAAATATCAAATTAGTATTGTTTTAAAATGTCAGCACCTCAGTTTACTCTCCAGGCATCTTCCTGCTTTGCTCTAGGCTGCCCTGGCTGTGTGTTCTTGCAGAAGGTGCCYTAAAGCTCATGGCAAGACATGATTTGCTAGCTGCCAATAGTTCCTACTGGCATCTTGGAGGTGACCAYCAACATAAAATCCCTGAAAGTGACAGCGATTTACCCTAAGTCTGAKCTCAGCAAAGCCTTGAATACTCCGGAATGCTGGAATGAAGCAGCAAGGAAAGAGCAAACACCAGCAAGAGTAGCTGTCTTGCCAGCTAAAATTTAAACAGTTTAAAATTTACATTTGTGTATATATATTTTTAGATCTGTGCTTGTTAAACATGGAAGAAATGCAGCCTGTAAAGAAGTTAGCAGCAGCAATATTGCTGGAAAGCTGCCTGGACTTCCTTGCTTCCCTTGTACCCTTTACCCAATACTCAAAAATTTCCTGCAAAATGCAACAGGACCCTGCAAAGAAAGGAGAAGAGGTGAAAAACGTCTTTTCCAATGTATTTTTATATATGTACTGGAGCCCTAAGAACACACAAAACCAGCCAAGGCTGTTCATTCACTAGCTGCCTGGGATGGTGCTAGCTAAAATCGCCCAAAGCAGTATACATGAGCTTTCTCCAGAGCCTGGAGCTTTCTCCTGGAGCACTCTGATGCTGAGTTGTGGGCCTGGGCAGCTCCAGACACATCTTGCCTGTGTTTTGGGCAGAGGTGRCACCTCTGCATGGGTTGCAGAGCCTCAGCAACCCTTGCTGCTTTCCAGGTAAGGCTTTTCCAGCACGGACTGCAAGCTGCCCATCCAGGCACAACTCTGCTCTCTTGTCTGACACCATTGGTGCCATTTTTCACCGGTGCCCTGAAGCCAAATGAGAAGGGACATGCTCCCCCAAAGCCTCCCAGCCCCCTCCTGGAGGATGCTGGTGCTTTCCCTTCTGTCCCACAGATGTCTCCACCCTGCCAGCTCAAAACAAGCTGGGTAATTAGCCAGGTGTGGCTATGGCAGATGTGATAAACAGGGTTATCCCTGTTATTTGCTGCACCTTGTTCCACRGGCTGCCTGGAAATCCTCAGCTGGCATTGGGGTTTGTTTGCAGTGAGACAGTGGCAGTCAGTGTCACACAACCTTGTAGCCCAAAACCACCTCTGGATGGGCTCTGCAGTCGCCACCACCTGTGTTGAGGGGCTTTTGAGTGGTCCACAGAGGGTCAGATGGTGCTCTGTAATCAAAGAGAGCTTGTTGCTAAGCTTTCTGTGGTTTTAATTTCTGAATGGCAGAGKCTGAGTAAACACCCCCCACCTGAAGAACTGCCACATGGAAAAAAGGGTGGTAAGGCTCAGAAATGTCACTGGAGTGTGCCACAGCACCTGCAGCTGGGTCGTGTATGCCACTTCTTGGTTTTGGCTTTTTCTTTTTATCGAATGACTGGATGTGTTTGACAGGACGTTCTGGAGAATTCAGAGATGTAAATGACTAAAACCACAGCCAGTCCCTGTGCTCAGAACCCAGCAGAGTAAACAGAGAGAGGTTGTGAGGAGTGAGTTACCATCTGCCAGCTCTGAATGTCTGCGATATCACTGAGGACTTACTGCAGCTGATGGCTTCAGCACTTACTCTACCTGCCTGAAAAAGAGAAATTTAGCCAGGCAAGGAGCTAACTCGAGATCTGTCAGGTGAAAATGAATGGATTATCAGGCAAGGGTGTCTCCAGAAGATTTAAAGAAATATTTTACCTTCCCTCCTCTCCTGAAAAAGCATTATGGCGTACACAAAGGACAAATGCAGAGCCTGTATCTTTACGCATTTATGATGCTTTTGATGGTTTCCGCRTCTCAGCCAGGAAAATTAGGTGGATTCATCCCTTTTCTCTCCACTGTCCTGATGTCCTCTGCCAGCTGCTCTTTTTATTTCTTGTAGAGTCTCAGGCTTATGGAGAGATAAATATTCCTTCTAATTGTACCTGGCTAAGGCTGAGTTATTTAGCAAAGGTTCTATCAGACCAGAAAAATTAGCACTCCTCTTTTCTTTGCTCTTCTCCTTTTCACCCTGACTCCTAAGGATAGGTAATTTACTATTTCTTTCTTCTCTTTTATTCTGCCACATTATTCTTTCCAATATGCTTTGTGTATTAGCTTCCTCTAATTCATGTTCATCTTACCACTCCAAACTTATAAATCCCAAGTCAAATTTACATTTCTACAGAGCTTTTATTCACCCTTAATGCCTTCTTGCAAACATTATTATTTTAATGTCTTTATAGGCCTTTTGGTACCAATTTGCCACTGCCAAAAAATTCTCCAGACACAAACCACACACAAAAATATGAAGTAGACCAGCAAAATTATTTCTAAATAGCTTTGGAGAGCATGTAGGAAGGGAAGAGCAGATTTTGGGTTTGAACCAAGTTTGTATGCATTAATGACTGTACTTCATTCGGTAGTGAAATTTTTTGATAATCATRTTTGTGCTATAGCTATTTCATTTTTCCAGACTATCCACTTTTATACAACATAAGATTGCTTAAGTTGGAATGCTGGGATAGTTTATTTCATCCCATTTCTCCAAGGCCATTGCTGCCTGCACGCTCTTAAACTCTGTAATGCTTCTGTTCCCAACACATATATATACCTTGGCAACAATTAAAAAAAAGACATGAATATAAATGAAAAGTAGAATGTGCACACACACAAAATAATTCGTTTAGCATCAGGATTATCTGGGGCTTATCTAAGAATGACAGCAGGACTTGTTCTGTGGTCCAGCTGATCAGGCAGACACCAGGTACTGCAAGAAGCTTTCTTTCCTGCTTCCATGCAGAGGATTAATGTTAAGGCACACAGTTAGCTGACAGGACTATTAATTGCCCAAATTCCTCAAGCTAAAGAAAGAAAAAGCCAGCTCAGCAAAATGCATCTGTCAAAGGATGGTGTGGTTTTTATTTTCAGCAGGGGATAAGCCAACAGGAGACCCCAGCCAGGTAAGCAGAAAATTCTGAATGGAGAAAAATAGAGAAAACCATTAGGGCTGGCGGTGAAGGCAAGGGAACATAGGTGTCTGCTGGTGCTTGGTCAGCCAATATCTGTCCTGGAGGCAAACTGGACAGTGTTGCCACTAGTAGCCCCTTGCTGCTTCCCCTGTTGTTCTCAAAGTGTGGAAGCAGTGGGGAGCGCCAGCCTTTTCCAAAGGAGGGCTGGCAGATCTCYCCACTCTTGTGGGGTCACCCCTCCCACTGTGCTTCAGGTCAGTGAGGTCTCTCCATGGAGCAAATCCCCTTTCCAGCCTTTTTCTGGCTTGCATACAACCATGGGCTTTGCACATGGGGACAAARGTGCCACAAGCACCCACTGCCTGTGAGCTGTGCATCCTTTTCCTGCCAGGAGAAGCAGAGGAGAGCGATATCTCCACAGATGATCCCAGCAAGTCTGATGGTGCTGCCATTCCCAGGGGATGCCAGATTGCTGTCCCAGAGGTGTCGCTGTCCGAAGCACCTCCAGGTGCAGCTCTAAGGGCAGGGTCCTGTGTTTTATTACAGCCATGGCGCTGTACTGACTGTGTCTGCTGTGCACAGACAGCGGCACCAGCCCCACAAGTTCCCAAACAACCCTGATGTTGTTTCTCACAGCAACAAGGCAAAGCTGCTGGGTGCCTTTTACATCATCCAGGCATTAGCTTTTACCACCAGTGGCCCTGGATGTCCAACAGCACAACTGCCCTGGGTTAGGATGCTGCATCCCTGCGGCAATGCAACAGCTCCCAGGAGCCGCTCCCTCTGCCCTGTGCTYCTGGATTTCCACACAGCCCCCACTGTCCCTCCATTTCCCCCATCCCTGCGATCAGAGCCACACACCCTGTGAGGACAGGGACTATAGATAATTCAATGGCAGCCACCCAGGAAGCCACACTCCCAATGCACAGAATGCTTTGGTCGTTTATGATGAAGTACTTTCCAAAGGAAACCCAGCCATCACTGAAGTAGCTGCTTCTCCCCAGTGTTTTCAAACAAGCTCTCCCTCTCTSTGGGGCTGTGGAGGAGCAGCAGCTCCACCCAGGCTCAGATCCAAGCACTTTACAGTTCCTAGTCACGTTTTCCCACTTTGCCACTGCCACAAAGCCACAGAGTGTAAGAGGATGATCTGCACACACAAAGTAGCAGGAGGAGGAGTTACAGAGCTGATTTACCACCTTGGAGGCAAAAAGCCTTGCCAGACAGAGATTCTAAATCACAGATCCCATTAGCAGGCTTAGGAGGGAGATGAAGAGGCTTTACTTGCCCACATTAGGTTGCAGTCCTGAAACATCAAAAGGACATTTTTCAGACAAGGAATGCTGAAGACTCAGCTCAAGAATGCTGGTACCTGTCTAGCCCAGGTCYCCCAGCATACTGAAATCCCTGTGGCAACTCTTTTCAGAAAGAAAAAGTGATGTGACTGCCATAAATGGTTTGGAAAAAAAGAAACAGCAATAACTGCATAGGAATGTAAAACATCACCAMAGGGAAACATCCAACACCTCTGGTTTGGCCAGGTTGACTAATGTTGAAGAGCTGTGAGACATGTGCTAACCCTGCTCTAGTGGGCCTCCAGACAAGACCACTCTAGAGAGGAATGCCCTAAAACAATATGTTCCTTTTCCAGCAGGCTACACCATTGCATTTTTGTTATGACAGTCTCTATTTCTGCAGGTATTTTTTTTTTAATGTCAAGGGCCACTCTCCTAAGGCTCCACTACACTTATGCTGCATGAGCATGTTTCAAAGCAAATGCAAATGTCCCTATAAATATTAGTATAAGAACAGGGCCCTCTTAAAAATTGCTAGATAATAGTAATTTTGAAGAGCTTGTGGCATCAAATGAATATGGGATTTATGACAATTGTTTTGCAGTAATAAGTATTTTTGAAGCCTGAACTAAATTCTTAATACAGCACTTAATTGTTTTGCAATTACTGACATGGAAATATATCCTTCCATGAGAACTACTTCTAAAAAGTACATTTAAGGTGAGTGAACATACAGAATATCTTGGAAATATAGATGTAATTCAAGAGATCACTAGCAGCATTTAGCACAGTTCATTACCTGTCTAGGCCTGAGMAGTGTTGGTTGAACAAGCCAAGCAATGAAGTGTGGGGGAAAAATACCCCTCATGTAGGGGTTGAGAAGACCCACAACATCTCGAGCACAGTGACTGTAACATATATCTCCAGTTTAATTCCTTGGCACCAGACTGAAGCTTGAATGGGACAAGTAATTTATCTCTCCCTGTAATTCTGATGGAAGACACAAGACTGCCTGGGTGAAGTAAAATGTGGCAATTCCTTTGGCTGCATTTGGTGTTTAAACTGGTCACAGGCAGAAGCTTTCAGTAAGGCTTTCTGGAATTTCCATCCTCTGGAAATATTTCAGGATTTGCTGAAAAAAAAGTGTCCCACTTCTCAATAAAAGCTGAAGAAACTAGACACCTTTTGCAGCTAATCTGGGGAAAAGAAAGAAAGGCAACTTGGAAAAACGATTTAGAGGTTAGGATGTTTGTTCTAATAAAAACACAAATTCTCTAATGAAGGTGAAATTTTCTAGAACAAATAAGTCTAACAGACAATTCCCCACTCCTTTCCCTGTTAGATCTTGGAAYTTTCTGCCTTGAATAGAAATACAAGCCAAAAAATATTACACAATCAAGCAGAGTGGAAAAAAAAGAAACTCTTGAGCTATGGCATTGAGTAAATGTCACCTGAATCAATGAGGAGTCCAACAGATGGAGGTTTTAACATTGTTTTTTTCAAATTAATCATTAATTTATTTTTTAAAGTACCGACCATAAATCTTCCTAGAACTGATTGTTATTCTGCCTGTTATGATTCATTAAACCGGCACAGAACGAGATCATTATCATTTTAGTTAGCATTTTTGAGACTGCCAAATATCCTCCAAGTACTTCCTGCAGCTGGGACTGGAAGCATTGTCCTTGGAGCTGGCAGCCTGCTTGCACCATATCCTGGTCCAAGAGCTCCTTGTGCCTGTGGCTAGCAGCACTGCCGTGCCCAGGGCACCCTGCTGGAGTGGGTCACTTCACCTGCCCCTCAGGCAACAGCAAAATTGGAAGTTCAMCTCAAACTGCAAAGCTTGAGTCTGTAGACATAAGCACCTGCAGAGATGCCCGGCCATCTCGCCCAGGAGGAGAGCTCCCCTGGAGGAGCTAGGGCTGGAAAACTCTTTTCCGGAGGTGAACTCTCACCCACCTCACCCTCCAGCTCAACTGGGACATTTTGGATAAATTACTGATCCCTCTGGACTGATTGGGAATTCTCTCCTCCTGCTGGAAATTCCCACATTGTAAAGCCAAAGGATGAAGCAAACAGAGTGGCAGCCATAGGGGACAGGTTACCAAAAATAGACCTTTTTCCTTTTAATTTCCTTTTGGTGTAATTTCCTGGCTGCATTATTGAAACAACAATGACATAAGAGGCATAATACAGCAACAGGGAAGACAGGAGAAGGTAAAAGCAAAAGAAACAATGACATATTTGTGTAGGAAAAAAAAAAAAAAAAGAAAAATGAGCTTGCAGAAAGGGGAATTCACAAATTACCCCATAAAAAGGCACATAGCCACCCCCTGCCCCTCTGACACATGAAGGATATCAAAAGAAGGAAAAAAAAAAAAAAAGCCAACAAATTAAAAACAAACCACCACCCCAAATTACAGCAATTACTTGATCAGGGCATTTTCACTTCCTACTCTACGAGAGAGAAATTCCCCAGGTCATCTGACCTCTGTTGAAACTACACCAGGAAGAGGAGCAGCGGCAATCAGCAAGTGCAGGGCGTTCTCCAGCGRTACAAAAGCCTCTCCTGTGTGAGCYAGAGCTCAGAGCAGTGCAGGGATGTGCAGGTGTGTGTACACATAGCGAGGCAAGGTGCGAATATCCTCTCAGCCAGATCATCTCTTGCTCAACTCCTCGGCCCTGTGCAGCCCAGCAGAGCTTTTGCTTTTCCTTTCAYGGCTCATCTCCAAACATGCCTCCAGAGCAGACCTTCTGAGGAGCTTCTGCCTRAAAACAGCTTCTCTCCAAGAAGAGGTGGTGACGAGCAGCATGGTGGGGATAATGGCAATGAGGACGTGGATTGAGCCCGTGGTGGSGGGTTCCCAAGTGGCCAGTGCCTTCTACGACACGGCCCTGCTGCTGGTGGTGAAGAACTACTACAACCAGACCAACAGCACTGCTCCCTCCCAGGCACTGGAAGATGCTCAGCAGAAGGCTGTATCTAATTTCTACATCATCTACAACCTAGTWCTGGGCCTGAGCCCGCTGGTGTCAGCCTACGGCTTGTCCAAGCTGGGGGACAGGATGCATCGGAAAATCCCCATCGGCATCCCTCTCCTTGGTTATTTGGGCTCCAAAACTCTCCTGCTCCTCGTGATCCTGCTGGGCTGGCCAGTGGAGGTGATGTACGGGGCTGCTGCCTTCAATGGGCTGACAGGAGGCTTCACCACRCTTTGGGCAGGAATCATGGCTCTGGGATCCCTGGGCTCCTCCGAGAGCAGGAGGTCCCTGCGGCTCATCATYATTGAGCTGGTGTACGGCCTGGCTGGCTTTCTGGGAAGCATGGCTTCTGGCTACCTCTTTGTTGGCTTCAGTGACCACTATCGAGAAGGCACCGTGCTGGTGTGCTGCAGCATTGCTTGCTATGCTTTCTGTCTCCTCTACAGCATTTTTGTGCTCACAGTCCCCAAGCCAGCAGCTTCCTGCCCTGCCAAAGCCAAGGGTGCAGAGGAGGTGGGTGGTCAGCTACCAGCCCACACAGAAGCAGCAGCAGCAGGGAGTTCCCAGCCTTCAGAGAGCAGCATCTCCACTCGAGTATCCCCCTCCAAACTCACCATCATCCTGCTGTTCGTGGCAGCAATCCTCTATGACTTTGCTGTGGTCGGTGCAATGAAYGTGCTCCCGCTGTTCTTGCTCAGGGAACCTTTAAGTTGGAATGCTGTGGAGATCGGCCAYGGGAATGCCGCCGGATATGTGATCTTTGTCACCAGTTTCCTAGGGGTGTTCGTGTTCTCCAGATGCCTGAGGGACGTTACCATGATCATAATAGGAGTAGTATCGTTCAGCGCTGGCATCCTCATCATGGCCTTCGTGCAGTGGACGTTCCTGTTCTACATTGGTGAGTTCAACAACCACTCAAATGAGCAAATACAMCCTGAGAAAGGGGGGTTTCAACATCACTTGAAGGGCTTTTTGCTTTGCTTCACGAGTTTGCAAGCAGGGAGTTGGCAGTCCATCATATGGGCAATTGACAAGAGACCATTCTTACTATTCCTCTTTCCCCACATCTCCCTTTGTACTCATAAGCCTCAGCACCCTACTGTATCCTGAGGAGGCATACACTCCTGCCAAGGATTAGTTTAAGGCCCATTGACTTGTAACTCATCACTTGGTCACAGAGCAGATGTGAGCAGAGCAATATTCACACTCTGGGGGACTGGGAATTGTTGCTGACTTCCTGTACTAGTTGGATCACATCACTGCCTTSCAATGGCAAGCACTTGCTTCTTGTAAGGTAAGGCTTAAGGCTACAACAGAAACAAAATTCCTGTTAAAAAAACATCTTAGGATGTTTGCACATAAATTACTAAGGGACAGGTAACAATAGATGGGGCAGCAGCCCATGATAAAGAAAAGGCAAGCTTATTTTTGGGAGGTAACCTATGATGAAACAGAAAACAAAACCCAAGAACTGCATTCATTGCGGCAGAGATATCTGGCAAAGCACYATCTATTGCATGGCTTTAAGGTTTTGCTTTTGAAAGTGGGAAARAACAGTGGTTTTCTGTCCATCCCCCCAGAGAATGGGAAATTGAAAATTAAACAAAGTTGTTCTAAAGGGAAAAATGATAAAATATTGTATTTGTGTACTAAGCTAAACACTGAGTGAAAAATTTAAGAGATCTTGTTTGCTTAGGCAATCAAGCTGGGAAATAAAAGATGAAAACACAAAATTAAAAAAAAAAAAAAAAGCTTAATAATTAAGCTTATCTTCATCATGAAGACATGCTGTTATACAGTGTGTAGGATGCTTATTACCTGTGTTGCAGAAGCACCTTGGAACACCAGACATGAACCAGTCTTCATTGAAGTTGGCTCTGCTGGCAGGAAAGAAATTCCAGCTCCCTCTAAATTTTCACAGTAGAGACAGGCCAGAATACTGCAAGCCAGAAGCACCAAGATGTAAGACAGCTGTAGTGTTATAAAGGTACTATTCCTGTCAAGGCTGTGTAGCACTAGGGGCTCTCTGTTGGTTGCACTCAATCACCATCCTCACGATCCCAAAGAAGAGTGAGGATCCCATCTACGCTAGGATCAAGAGACCGTGTCTAGTTTGGGCAAAGTACCTCCGCTAATGGGAGCAGTAGGTGGCTTATCTGCCCTAGATGAAGTGAGGACCTGCCTCTTTTTAGCACTCAAGGGATGAGAAGAGGTGAAGCAAAGTTCCTGCCCAAGCCAGAGGGAGGAAATCTTCAAAAGCAGTGGTTTTGTTGCATGACAAAGGGCGAGTACCGGTGATAACCCAAAATTCATTGCATTACAGCACGGGCAGTGATGCTCTTCGCCCTCATCCCCTTACCAACCATCAGATCCATGTTGTCTAAGCATGTCGAAGGATCATCCTATGGTGAGTATTTTGGTTAYCTTACCAATCAAAACAGCCTGAAATCTCTTTATTCAGCTTTGCGTACAAAGAGAAAGGTAACTTATTGCTGCAATCTGTGCTTTGTGTAATAAAACCAGAACAGATGATACCACAAACAGGAAGGGAGAAGCTGAGAAACTTGCTGGACGAGATTCTAACATCCAATCTTCTCATCCTYGGTTGCATCATCATTTATCCACAGAATTTTCAGCATACACTTGAAAAGATTACAATCAGTACATAGTTCAAAGGCAGGTTAAATAGGTGAGGGKCTGCTCAAAAACACAGTACTGCAGGGAGAACCAAGAAAATCAGGATATTTGAGTTGAAACACTGTGATATTCAYACCATTTATATCTGGCTTCTTTTAGTTTCTGGAAGGATGGATTTTTCACATTTTTTTCAGTTCTGTTCTTTAAACATTTCTTCAAGTGTTTGGCAGTTTGTTCCTGTCAGACCTGATTTAACTACAAAGAATAATCTTTGCATAAAAATTGTCCCTAACTGGAACAGCAACAGGAATTCTTTTCCATTATAAAATGTATTAAAAATTTGTAAAATGCGTTTTACAATGGCATATAGGCCTGGGTTACTTCCCTTCACCCATCTATCCTGAAAGAAACCCTTCAGTAAAGAGTAGTTTCAACTAGAATCAGTTTCTGCCTTTCTTTCACATGAAATATCATACWAATCACACACACATCCCCATTTCAGGTATTCTTATAATTCCAGCCCTGTGAAGTACTTTGCTGGCTTAGGCCAGACGCAGACCCTGCCTAAAATTTCTCCTGTCCTGAGGATATTAGCTCTAGATTATTTTTCTACCTTCTAGGGAAAGGARCACTTACTGTCCAGTTCATTGCTGCTCTTCCAAGCAGATCCCTTTATACCTAGGCAGRTATGTCTGTTTAGAGAGACCACTTTCAGGTGTGGAGATCTTTTGCCCCACACCTAAAAGAAGAAATTTTTTTTTAAAATTCTGATGCAGAACAGAAGCAGATAAAAGCTTATGCCATCTGGTGTTAGTGAGGCAATAACCACACAGTGGTGATCCTGGATTAGCCAGGGAGGTAMCACAGCTGATTTTTTAATCTCCAGTAACAAACTACGTTCTTGTTTTGCAGGTAAGGTGTTTGTCCTGCTGCAGCTCTCKTTAGTCACCACGGGAGTAGTGACATCTACAGTCTACAACAAGATCTATCAAAACACACTGGACTGGTACAGTGGCTTCTGCTTCATTTTGTCTTTTCTAGTTGGCTGCCTGACTCTCGTTCCTTTAAGGTAAGGAATATGARAAGTTTTGTTCAAAAGAACATGCTGTATTTTCTCTGTGCATCCCAATTCTATGTCTAAAGTGTATAACACAGATAGCAAAAAACCAGAACAACAAAAGCTCCCCAACAGAATTTTCGAAGAAAAAAAAAAAAAGGGGGAAACAAAGAAACTTGGAAAAATTAGTTGACAAATATAAAAGAAATTCAAAGAATGAAAGTTGCAATGTCTAGCACGTGTTTTTTTAAATCTTATTTTTGTTTAATATAACATGAATTGATGTAGGAAGAGTAGCTGGCAGTTTAACAGCTAATAATCCCAGGAGGCAAAGCATTCGCACAAATGAAAGAGTCTGTTACTGTGAAAATAGTAGTAAGTAGAATGAGGGAATAATTCTATACAAAGTAAAATCTTTGTAAAATAAATCCATTATGTGTTACTTACCCATTGTAAGTAGATAGAAAAGAGTAATCTGAGTCTCCCTCAAATATTTCAAGAGAAACCATTACTACAGTGAAGGAAATGGTTACTTTTCTGGTTCAGTGAATTTGCCCAACAGTATTATTATGGAGTGACTGAGAGGTACAATTTCAAGAAAAAAATTTAAGCGCAAACCCAGCTTAATTTGAAGAGAGAAAGCTATTACAACCCCTCAATCTACTTTTATAGATTTTTTGAAGGATCTCCCTCCAAATCTCACCTTGTCCATTAGACCTTCCCTGAGACTTTCCAGCTTCTTGCATTACTAGAAAGYGCAAAATTCCTTCTGTATGAAGTGAACTGTGATAATGTCAGTATTTCATCCATGCAACAGTATTTTAATTCAGATATAAGGCATGTATTGGATAGGCTAATGCCTGATTCCAGGCAATATTCTTGCCTTACTCTCTTGTATTTAAAAACAATTATAGTAGTAGAAAGCCTAAAAGCACTATGTATACTGACTTCAGTCGCACCACTTGAGAGAAAGGAAAAAAAACACTCAGGAAAGCTCTTCCACCAGCACCTCTATTTCATCCAGAGCACTGACGGCTTTCTGGACATTGGACAATCAGTGTCTTCAGGACTACTGGTATGGGGAAGGCTACTTCATACTCATCGTTCCCCTCCATCTGTCTTCCAGACACAAAAGACTTGTTTCTTATGCAATAACCCTCTCTTTAACAGAGGTCACTTTAGCTGCTCAAATGCTTTTTAACACAGGTGCCGAACAGAAGTTAGTACTGTTATCAGMATAAACATGGGTTATCAGGATTTAAAGTCTGAGGCATGACAAATGGTGCCAATATCACTGCTTGTACACAAGAGCGGCTGGCAATTAATTGAGAGGAATCACATTAGCACTCAGCCAGACMAGACACTCCAGCAAAGTTTGAGATGTGGAAAGAGCAAATTGCAGTTTGAGAGAGTAGTTTGCTAACTCTTACTATCTCCATTTGTATTGTTCTTTACAGCTTTGTGGCCATCAAACAACAGTCAACCACTGGCTCCCTTCAGATTCTGACTGAGTAACAGAGGCATCTTTTGGTCCTTACCAACCTCTACGAMCGTGGAACATTTGACAAGCATTAGTCTTTACAGTTGCCAACACTGCAGAATGTACAGCATTTGTATTTCAATTTCACAGCATGCCCCAGTCTCTCAGCCACTAAGCTTGCTCAGAAAGTGTTTTTTGCCTTGTTATTTCTGCAGTACCTCATCTTGCAGAGATTGGCTATTGCACACTAGCAGTCCTCAGAGCATCCTGCTTTTTGCTAGGCTGGCTAGCAGTACCAAAGAGGGACAGGAATACAGGCTAGAAATGAAAATGGCATTTCTAGACACATCTCTCAGTGTGGAACAGGGAAAGCAGATTGATTTTTCATTAGTTTCTTCTGTCTGTTCACTCGGAAACCTCAGGGCATTTCTTTGACTTTGGCTGATGAAACAGGGAGCTGCAAGCCACATGCCATGTGCACAGGGCCATCAGCAGGACACAGCAGCTCTCCACCTGCTACAGAAGATGTGATTAGCCCAGCCAATTAATGTTACATAAAAGACCATTAAACAGGAAATACCACCATAAAAATATGTAAGATGAACACAATTTTTGTAATCCCTACAATAAAACACCCTTGAATGGATGTTCCAGACCTTGACTTCTGTGAGATTGTCCCACTGTCCCTGGACAGCACTTTCACAGAGCTCATGCAAGGACTAAGGCTCAACAGCTAATGCTGGTGTTTCAGCTCACCACCACAATGTGTTACTCTTGCAAAGGTTAAGAACAGGTAAGCACAGCACACAGTTCCAACAGGCTTTTTGGAGGTGCAGGGACACTGATACCACATCACAGTCACCTTTTTACCTCAGCTTTAATCTGGGTTGGAAAGGAACCTCATACAATACAGCAACTAGCATGWGATGATGTCGCATAAACCCAAACATGAGTCAAAAGTCTGGCATCTCACAAAGATGTATCTGCTTACGTGCTAATTGAACTAAGAAGGATTAAATGGCTTCCAAAGTCCGGGACTAAGTAAAGGGAATTTAAAAGCCCTTCAATAGCTGAAATAATCTGGATGCAAATCAGGCAGCTTCAGTTCAAGACAGGCATGTAGTAGGTGGAAGCTGGCTCATCACTRCACAACTCTTGCTCTGAGCAAGTTGCTGCCACCCTGTCCACCACATATACACAATCCTTCCTCAGCTCCTTCACTTGCAGTACCAGAAGTAATGCAGCAACAGGTCAAGTGGCTTCTAGTTAAATCAACTGTGAAGTGAGATTTTAGGAGAAAGGTATTTCTGCAGTAAGATAAGTGAGCTGCTCAGCAAAWTAAGCACACACATAATTTCGATGGTGAAGGCTGCAAAAAAAATGAAACTTTATTCTAAGTAAAGGAGTCATCTTTTAATACATTTATTGGTCCATTCCATTAAATTAATTGAGGTAAACAAATGGTGTATTTTAAAAAAATGTACACACTAATAGAGAATTACAAACAGTTTTACCTCAAAGCGTTTTTGTCCATCAATACTAGCTCCATAGTAAACAATGCACGAAGTATATTTATACAGATATATGAAAGGGTATAGAAACATGCCAGCACCAGAAGGCAAGACAACATTTCCTAGCCTGCGAGTCTGAAAAAGAGCATAGTTGCCAGATTTGGCCAAGTGCAGGAAACAAAACCCTCCTTCCCCTTTTTACATTGTTTACTAGCTAATTCACAGAGAGACAAGTCTTTTCACAGCTTTCATTTTGTATTTTAATGGTATGAACAGTGACTCTAGTTCTGGTGAATGTGTTTACAGAGAGTGAACACAGAATACTCTGGAAAACAAGCCAGCACCATTTTGGTTCCCATCACTGATACCTTCAACACACTGTGTGAGGCACACAGCCAGCTCACCTTCACTTGTATGGCCCAATGCTCCAGACCTTAGGGAGGGACAGAGGGATACAGGCACACAGAAGTGAGAACAAGGACGGTGYTTCTTTATTTTTGTGTACTACAGACAAAAGCCCTTTGGTGCCTATTGTAAGACTGGCCCTCAGCAATCTGTCTCCTTGTCCAGTGGCAATGTTGCACTGGCCCTAACCCTGCAGCTGAAGGTATGGATACATATTCCCACAGCAGAGTTAAGGAAATGGTTTTATCTTCAAAGCATAAAATACCAAGACCTTCAAAGTAGTCTAGGACAGTGACTAGCCTTTATTGTTTTAACATGCCATTTACATAAGGGTGATATACCTCTTTGGAATGTTCATTATTTTCTGCACAATTACTGGGCTTTAGGCATGCAACCTTAAAACATGTCCAGTTCGTTACTAAGTATTTGTACAAGTCAGATACTCCAGCAAGACTTCCAAGTGCTAAGCACAGAATTAAGCCCTGCCATTTTAGTTTGTAAATTAGTTCAACAGCACTCCCAAAAAGTTTTAAATGCCACATTCAGTCTGCCAGAAGCCAGTTTTATTTCTTTGATCCCCAGTTGTACTTCACAAGAGGAAAAAAAAATCCAACAAGTAGTAGCAACTCCCCTATCTTAAAAAAAGAAAAGTCCTCATTTTCCCTATATATTAGTTGTGGTRGTAAAAGTTAATCTATCCGAGGAAGCAATATTCTACCTTCAGAATTTAAGATGACAGAACATCTAATGAGCTAATTCACTCTATGCAACGTTGCTCACTGGTTATCAGGACAAAGATTTTCAACAGCCTGCAACAATAATCATAATAATATCCAGTTAAATTGTGCACAGTTTAACAAAAGCATGGCTCCTGTTAAAATACTGAATACTCCCTGCTGATCTGGGAAAGAATTCTTTTGTACCCTGGCATCTCCATGGCCTGAAGCAAYCATAAACAGGCTACGCAGAGCTGCTGCTTCAAGGCATCTGCACAGTACCCKCACAGAACTGTCCCTGCTACTCATGCTTTGTTTCTGTCACTTACCCCACTACTTCACCCTTAGCACAAGTTTTAGTGCAACAAAAATCCAAGTAGATTTCAGTGAAGAACCAAAACTTTGTTTTTGAATACAACTCGCATCCGAGCCATTTCTGTCTTTAGGGCTACACTTACTACCTTTTCATTTTTCAATGTATACCTGAAAAAGCCATGATGTTTTAACATCTGTGTTTATTGCAAGATTTAGAACCTGATAAAGGTACACATGAACAAAGCATGCTCCATTACTGAGCACAGAAACAAGATCTCAGTGCTTGCTTTATTGTGCTGGTGCCACTTAGAAGAAACAAACACGGAGGAAGCTCCAAAGTAATCAGACGGCAGTGAATTATGCATCCTCTGAAAGGGACCTTGCCCTGGCTAMGGATTATGAGGAAAACTGGGCTTATTCAAGAACTGCTGAAGGAACCRTATCTTGAACAAGCTCACAAAAAGGGTGCCAACTACTTTTTGTAGTGCCATTTTGGGGCACATGCAGAGAGTGATCTTAACTGACTCAACACTCAACAGGTTTCTCAAAGATCAAGCTCCTGCACTATTCCTGCTTCCCTTTACCAACATCTTCAACTTCTCTCATGGAAGTCTGGGCTATCCAAAGTAAAGACTTTCATTTTGAAAGGATTACAGAATAGCATGCTAAGAGTCACTAACAATTCAGTTCTCAACCTCCCACTAACAGCAGTTATTCGATGCAATGTCACTCTGCACATCTTGCAGGAATTTCTTGCAACTTTTGTAGTTCTCCTGACTGGCATGGCTGACTCAAACACCACAGTCAGGATCCTCCCCACATCTCACCCACAGCATCTCCCACAGTAACCCAGTGATTCACAACAGCTCTTCATAAGAAGAGACCACTCCACAGACCACAGGAGCTGAGACCCACCATTTCATGCCCCTCTTACCCTGCAGTGWTTCTTGCAAAGACTTCTCTTTTGAATGTCACGTTTTACCTCCCATGCATGAGCTTAACAGGTTTTGGTCCAGACCACATAAGATACGCTGATCTTCAATAGCTCCAGCCTCAACRGTTACATGTTGATTTGAACTTCACTTGGTACTCTCCACAGTCCATTACACTTCTCATGAACAGCTGTGATGTTAATTGCTTAATTCCCCAGAAGCAAAACCCACTTCAGTTTGACATAAAACAAAGCAGGAAGAGGACCTTAGTGTTGTAAGGCATCAGATGAAACCACCCGTAGGAGAAAAACACCATCCTTTCTACTCATCTTTTGCTGTTTATTTTAATAAGGTGGCAGGAAGACTAAGTATTAGTTCAAATTATATTTTGCTTAAGTCCCAGTGATTTCGATGAGTCAACTACAAAATTCCATTTACCCCAAATGAATTAATTCAAAACATATGTTGATCCTTCTTTGTGGAAAAAGGGGAAGACTGTAACCCTGAAGGCCAGACTGTTGGATAGTATGCAAGTGCTTATTCTAGAYTGCTTCAGGATGATCCCCTTAAGTACTTCCCCTGAATAAGAGGAGTCTGTGATTCTGAACCTACAATTTACACAAGAGTTCTCATTTACACCAGAAAGTGCATAATGGCAAACTGAGCTTAAAAGAACAGTTTGTTTAGTACCACAGAGTTGTCAAGGAAGGCTGAGTCAAAAAGGAAAATGTCTTAAAATGTCTTATATTTGATTTTTTCATGCAGAGAGCACCATCTCATTAGCCTGACAGCTACCACAGTGCTGCAATAACTCATCTTGAGAGCTCAATAAAGCCAACAGGCTGAGAAGGATGGCTGCAGGTTCAGACGGTATTTATGAAGGAATAAATTCCAAATCAGACTAGTACCTGGTAGGTTGTCACAGGAGAACACAGAAGTTCCACAAAATCAATCATTGCTCACATTCTTTGCAAGAATGTCGCCAGAGAACAAGTAATCACTCAAAGTTAGCAGTAAGCACTGAGTTATTTATTGCCCTAAATCCCAGCATTACACTCATATGAGACCCAACCCCCTCACTTAGGATGATTAAATCACGTCAGCATTCCTAAGGCCATTAACACCAAGRAGGCATTTACTTGAGGTTGGACTGCAAGAGAAAGGACAAAAAAGGGACTTGCAGAAGCAGCTACAATTCTGAAGGCCAATAAAAACTACTAAGAAAATAGATTTGTACCAAAAGTAGTCTCATAAGATTTGCCGTGTGGTTCAGCAGGGACAGGTATGAACACCATGTGTACCTGTCTATCCTCCACCAACCCATATAAGGCAAGTTTCACACACTCTGATGCTTGGTGGAAGCAAGCGTTTGACACCTTTTGGCTTTTGGCTTCGGCAAAGAAAGCATGGGGAAAGAAAGCAGAGTTCTACCTTTTTCTACAGAGGGCATCTTAGGTGACCAAGCCCAAAGGGGCTCTAGTAAAACCCACATTTTAAAGTATGGTGYAAGAGATTTCCACCACGCAACTTCCAGAGCTAGCTTTGGAAAAATTAAAGACTCGTACTTCCCCCACTAATCCCACAACCCTTGAAAGGCCACTGTCCAACTCATTCCCGCAGCTAGGCTAGTTTTGATCCCCAAGTCAGTCACAAGTACACTTCAGTCAACTGACATTACTTCATAATCACCAAGGTAAACAAAGATACTCAGTATGAACCACCAGCATGCCACACTCACAAAAACCACAGTTCATGCTTGCATCACCGGCTATCTGCAGCTGGTGTTGGTATGCTCTGACTAGGACCAGCTCGACTCCCAAACAGAAAAGTCTCCAGAGACCATTTCATCCAGAGGGAGCGCCTGGGTGGTAGCAAACCARAAAATATTCTTTCCCAGCCTTTCCCTGCCCAAAAAAAAAGGATAAGGATTGGTTAGGGAGTACTGTATCATAGAAATAATTATTGAGGGGTCTTTTTAAGCAAAAAAAAAAAAAAACAGAATGGTAATGAAGATGTCATTTGGCACCTTGCAGTAGAGTTTTATTTTCATCTTTTTAGTGTTCCACTCATCAGTTCCTTCCAGACTAGAGAGGTAAATTTTATAAGATCCCCATGCACTTTCACTATGAACCCCAATCACTCCTTAGGACAAAGAAGGAACCATTCAAGGTAACTAAAAAAGATGAAATATACCCCAGTTGAAACATAAAAATTGAGGAAAAAAAAATTCAAATAGGCTGGAACAGATGCTTTGAACAACTAAGTGCAGCTGTCATTTCAGTTAACTTAACAAAAAGAGTCTTCCATACAGTTCCAGTATGACTAGTGGTACTGAGCATTGAAGTGCTAGACTGTCCATGAAGATTCTTCTTATTTGGTCTCTGGCTTGTCTTGCAATAGTGGTATAATTGACTCCCACGCCGTAAGGCACTGAAGAAAGAAAGAAAGAAAGAAAGAAAGATTTAAAAAATGCATTTTACATCAGCTCATACAACTTCCGACCAACCCTTCCAGACCAACAGATTGCAAGTTGATGAAAAGTTTTCTGGATTTCTACAGATTATTAAGAAAGGGGGGGGGGGGGGAACCTCAGAATCTCAAACAGCAACGAAGTGTTAAAATAGCTGCACATTCCAAACAAATTCAACAAACTCAAGTTTTCCAACATCATCAGCTGGCCTGAGCCATTAAAAATAATCAGAACACCCAGGATTTCCAAAAACTAACTTAGATTTTTCTAAACTGAAGAATACACAGCTTTCAGCTAGACATACAAACTGTTTTGAGCAGAAATTTACATCTTTATGGTGTGACTGTGGTAAAGGCAGATTTGGACGCAACAGCAGCTATTACAGCCTACCTCCAGCAAACTTATTTGAAAGAAYACATGCATATAGGGAAGCTATTTCTGAGACACAGTATATTCCAGTAGAGYTCTGGGACTCAACTCTACTACATGACAAACTCATAGTACCTGGTATAGTAAACTGTAAGTGGAATTTAGCTTCTGGGTTATTTGAAAGCCACTCCAGGCTTTGGAGTGATTTTCCCAGACACATACACTTACTACAGTCTTTGTACTTTGTGTTGTTACTGTCTTTCAATCACAGCCCAGTAGTCAAACTGAACAAACACAAACTGTGGAATCCACATTATTAAATGCTGGAAATGAGCAAACTCATCAGCAGCTCTTATACCCACAAGTCACTGCTGAGAAGGCATCTTCCTTCTAAACTTGCCGACTGTACTGCAGCTGACTAGAGTACTTCTAGTTGTGTACCCTGAAGTGACTGGACACTCTTTTACCAAAAAAAGCTTCCTTGCTAAAAGCAAAACTAATGTAAAAATCTAACCCTCAACTGCAGAGGCACTGCCAGATCTTCTGTGGAGTCTTTAGTACACCACAGCAGCCTTAGAAGAGAGACAAGGGTGAAGGAAGTTCTATGTGTTTAGTTATGAACTATGACAAGACAGACATTGGAAGGGGAAAAGGTACTGCATACTAATATTACAGAGTGGTAACCTAGCACAGGAAGAAGCTTGTAAAGCAGACATGGAAAAATGAACAGACATGATGATGTTTACTAGGTTATGCATAAACCTAGTAGTTCTAGTAGTGTTTAATACATCATTATTGTATTTTTAATATACCCGAAGGGGGCTTACAAGACCACTGGAGTAGGACTTTTTACAAAAGGCTGTWGTGACAGGACAAGGGGTAATTGCTTTACACTGGAAGAGGGCAGGTTGAGATTAGATWATTAGGAAGAAATTCTTTGCTATTAGGATGAGAAATTCTTTGCTGTTCTCTGGAACAGGGTACCCAGAGAAGCCGTGGATGGCTCCATCTCTGGAAGTGTTTTAGGCTCATGTTGGAMAGGGCTCTGAGCCACCTACTCTATTGAAAGGCAGGCAGGAGGTTGAAACTTTAGATGGCCTTTGGAAGGTCCCTTCCAAACCATTCTATGATCCTATGGTATCAATCACTGCACTGGACTACACTGTTCTAGCATGAATAAAAAGTAGATTGGAAGCATATGCAGTTAAATGTCAAGGTCCTTTCAATTAAAAATAACAAAATCTGATACTAAATCCCAGGCACATATGCACCAAACTGAAAAAGGATAGAAGCTAGGTATTTTCAGGACTAGTATACAACGGACAAAGATTATAATAATAATAATCTATATATGAGTCTGTGAACATAACTCATGTAGTTTTGTTCATAAAAGGCAGAATCATGAGATTTTTCTACTCTGGTAACATGCAATTTTGTTTTTTTTTATCACCACTGCTGCTGCTCAGTGATTTGTTCAATTCAAGAGTGCAAAACAGACAAGCATGCATGATAGAATGCTGTTAGAGTGCTGACTTGAAAAAGATCACTGGTCTCAGAGATCACTTGACCATGACTTGCAACTCATTAGATTACACTAAGCTGCTGACAAAGAGCAGCTTCCATAGCACTACAGAACTGATTTACATGTCTAATATTCTCTGTCTTCAAGACAGTGTRAATATGTCTTGAATAATTATCCCTTCTGCAGAGGAAAATAAACTACTGTTATTCCTGCCATTGCTCCAACATGTGGCACATACCTTCTCGTAGTACTGGATGTTCTTATCTGCCATCCCCATGAGTAGCTGCCTAAAGTCTTGTCTTTTGTTGTTCTGCCATCTCTCCATATCTGCTTTCAGGTCAGCATTGAAACATTCTACTCGGTCTTGACATTTCTCAACATCTGTGGGTACCTGCAGCAAAAGAAATTAAAGAAAACTGTCACTGAGAGTACTAGATTGCTGAATTACCTCAAACATCACTAAGCAAAACTACAGAAGAAAGGTTAAGTGCACAATCCAGCAGTTATCCAGAATCAACTCAATTATGCCTGCAGGGAAAAAGCCACAGCTCTGAACTAGGGAGGATATGAGACTGTTTAATTTAATCTTTGCTGTTTGAGGTGGTAAGTGCYTGTGCTTGTCCATCTTCATACCTGATACAGAAGCAGATGGAGGAAGCACTTGCTAAAGCCACAAGAAAAACAGCTGATCTAAGTGCTGATACYGAGGTTCAGTTCCTGGGGCTCAAACTGAGCATCCTGGCTCCACAGCAAATCTTCCTCTTGCCCATTTACAGCTGCAGAAGGAATTTCCCTATTTACACCAGTGTGTATACAACAACAAACATTAAGGTTTATCAAAAAAGCTGAATGAGAAACCTCAGTATTGACAGTGCCAAATAAAATTTCTAAGCCCTTAATTTCTATCTTCCACTTTTAATCTTATGGACTTCCTGATCAAAATTTAACTGCAAAGCACTCGTGATCTTCACTACAGGATGGGCTCATGGATCTTTGGGCTCAACACTGGGCACACAACCATGCACAAGCAACAAGTGAAAGAAGGAAGAGGATGAACAGACTACCTAAGAAGCTTTCTATGGATGCCTATAGGAAGTTAGAGGTGTGCTATTAGCTTGCAGTTCTGCAATGTACTTAATTGAGGCAGAAACATCCCAACTGCATTACTTYGCCAGGATATAGATTAGGGCTTATCACTGAAGTATTACTCAGAGAAGATCGTCCATCTGCTCTCCAATAAACCAACCTCTTTGAGATGCAGGAGCTCTTCATACTAATGAAGAGTATGAAAAGGGGACTTTGAGCTCCCCTTTATTCACATAACTGAATTTACAGGCAGCTTGAGGGTTCAGTATATACTCTTTTCCCTTACCATGTCTGAGCACTATACTTATGGCTACAGAATTCACTCTGCTATGATTCCAGACTTCAGACAAGAATTATCAAGCCAGTGACTGGAAGGATTAGAGGATGCTCCCRTCAAGGTGTGTATGCTTTGTATCGTAAATACCATGCATTCTGAAAGAGAAAGGCTATGCTACCAAGAGAAATATTTATGAAGTTTGGAAGCAAAACACACAAGATTTCCCAATCCAATTAACTTARCTTCCAAGTACCCACAAGCTTCCTGGTTCTTCTGCCAGGACCCGAAACTACAAGGCAGCTATACAAAAATCTRTTCTTTCTCCCAGGGTCTGGTCAGGCTATGAGGGCTGTATGAATTTAGAGCTAAAAGGATAACCCAGTGGTCAGCAAATGGGTCACACATGCTCTCATCAAGGAAGAAGGGCAACTCCAAGCAAGTTGCCACAGGAATCATGAAAGCAGTGTCTGCACATACAGCAGTCCTATTTGGGAGTGCAAAATAGGACTTAAAAAACTGCAGGTCCCCAAAAGACAATGKGCAACTCAGTATTTAAGACAAAGTTTTAAGTTAATTAACAGCTTTTAAGCACTTAATATCAGTGCAAAGTCAATGCAAAGAGACATTATATGTTTACCATCAATTTTGGGTCTTTTATCTGCTTTTACCAGGGGAGACACTAAATACTAGCTAGCAACTAAGAACCAGGAAAATAGTAAAATAGACTCTGGGGAAAGTTGCTGCTTCCTCATTGACATGAGCTCTCAGCTACTGAATAGCCAAGAATCCCCTGAAGTCACAAAAACTAAGTGACAACTAGTTCAAACTCCAACACACTCTTAAAGGGTCCAGGACTATTTTAGTGAGTCAATTTCAACTGATGAGATACATGTATGCAGGCAAGAACTGAACATAAAATTGTACATATGGTAAAGAAGTTCTGCACACACTTTTAAACCTCTTTGCACTAATTCTGTTTTAAAAAACTACGTTTGCCTAACATCTATAATTTAGTGTGATCCATCACAGACAGTGTGTCCACTTTAAAATTCCTCTACAATAACATTACTAAGTAGCAAACGGTCCCAAAGCAGAACAAATTACATAGCATTAATTACACAACTGATCTTTGCATATGATATTTCTACCTTCCTAGTTCTTCGGGAACAGTTATCTGTTACAAGGCTTTTATTTCACCCCCCCCATATATATGGTCATAACCTACTTCAAGTTCTGCATTGCCATATTTACTACTTACATATTTTACTGAATCAAACAGGTTAGCAGAGGCAAATTTCATCTCACCAGGAGGAAACCACACCTGTCCTTCAGTGCACTAGTTGGATTACTGCAAAAACAGCTCCCACGTGGGCCAGAAACGGGCAAGAGGCATTTCACTCCACCACATGTTAGAAACTGAAAAGTTGCAGACTCCACACAAACACCGTGATGCTGCTGGTAAACACCACACACACTGTGCTTTCAGTGTAAGCTCAGCATTCTGAGCAGTACCTGCTGACAGCCACCCTAAGCCCTACGAGCCTTCTGCATTCATAGGCCTCTGAGCTCTAATCTCACCACCAGAACATTCTAATGGCCTGGTGATGTCAGGCTGGGTATGTGCACAGAGGCCCAGAATGTCCTCCAGTGACAGATTATCTTTCATGATCTAAACATAGGCCTTTGCTCTCTTACAGTTTTGTTTGSGGTCTTTTTAAATAAATTCTACCAAATCAGCAAATACACTACAAGGAATACAAATGCCATTCCACAACTACAGCACATGATCCTCTGCCTTCTTTTAGTTTCCAGCTAATCACAGCCGGGAGACCTCACTGAATGTAAGATATGCTGCTAGGCACAGCTCTGAGCTATCAGCTCTTACGGTACTGACACACCTTCTGGCTGGAAAGGTTCTGAAAACCCCAGAGACATGGAGTTTGAACATGTAAAGTGGCTGTGAACATGCAACGAGTTCTATACAATTTGTTCAACTTCATCTTGTAAATGACACAAACTACTTATACAACAAAAAGGTATAACAAGTTGCCAAAATAATGCTTATACTCTGCAGAGGAGATATAAGTACTCAAAAAAAAAWATCTCAAGATTCAAATGCTGCACTTTACACAATAATCTGATGGAGATGTGAGATCCAAAGGTCTTTTAAAAGGTGAGAGATTAGCAAAATTCAGCAATTCCACTGCATCAAGATCTTGGTAAAGTCAAATGCCTAAAAACCTCAGTTGGTTTGCTGCCTATGCAAGATTTAGTTCCCTTCAACCTATATACAACTGTTAGAATAGCTGTTTATACAGAGCTACACTGAGGAAGTAGAGCACATACCAGCCAGCAGAGGGATGGATAATAGAGCAGAACACAAGAGCACCACAAAACACCTGGTACACCACTATTTGTAGCTCATTACAGACAAAAGATTAGAAAACTACTTTGGCTTTTCTGTGCTCTCATCCTCTTCAGCTTCTTAAGGTTCAAAATATTACGTGAACCTCCTTTGCAGTGAACCTTATAGTACAGTAGTCCTAATACTGAAAGTCGTCCATTAATCATTAACATAAACATAAGGGGAACCAAAAACCTCCAAGCAGAAGAAGCGAACAAACCCTGCTGCCATCATTGGTTAAAGGTGCAGTGATTCAAGAAAAGGCTCTTGTACTCTGTTTTATGCAGAAGCAGGTGGCAGCATGAGCATGTCAGTTCACAGCTTTGCTTTAGCATGGAGCCCAGACAAAACCTGCCAGCCAATGACAGGTGCTGTCTCTGTTCAGCATCACACAGGTACTCCCTAGCAGAAGGGGCAAAATAATGGCATTTTCCACAGCCAAAACTGGTGTTCTGCAAYAGCACAGTTCCACAGTGCCAGCTGGCATACAGCAAAGTCATCAGGGACACTGCTTTGGTCACTGAACAGTCCAAGTGACTGCTGGCTGCTGTTAGAAGTGTTACAGAGCCTGAACTGCAGGAGAGCAGTAGTATAGAAGTTGCTAGACCAGCTACAAATATTCACACCTAGGTCCTT
This sequence comes from Malurus melanocephalus, assembly GCF_030028575.1. Taxonomy (NCBI): domain Eukaryota; kingdom Metazoa; phylum Chordata; class Aves; order Passeriformes; family Maluridae; genus Malurus; species Malurus melanocephalus. The sequence goes on from NW_026623460.1 coordinate 391,241, forward strand.
TTTCAACATCAGCTTGCTAACAACAAATTACTGTTCTGCCAGAAACTCCTTATAATACTGCAAAGAAGCCACCAGATCCAGAAAAAAAGCAAGTTTTGCTCCTCCATTCTTCTCAGGAAGTGCAAACTGGTTTTGTAGAGCAATTTAAAGTGCTAACCTTTGGACGGTCTTCTTTTCTCAAGGCTACTGCTTCCAGTTTTGCTTCATACTCCGCTTGAACTTGGTCTCTCTTCTTCAACACATTCTATGGGCAAGAGAAAAGAGAGCCGTGAAAGGGATCCTAATTCTTTCCCCCAGCCCACAGGAAACTCAAAATGATACATCTTCAGTGCCAATTCAGCACAAATGTGTACTTTCAGATTTACTTTGTTCTATTTTACAACATTTAGGGAGTAGTTTTAATAACAAAGAGCACTTGCTCTCCAGCAGCTGGATGGGTCAGATAAAATTCAGTATTTGGACAAGCTGGAGGCATGCAAGATAGAAGCCACCATGACACCATTATGCATTACTCACTTTAAACATGCTTTAAAAGTAATATCCAAGAACACCTCTGGAGATCCCAACATCTGATAAGCCTTTCTAGCAATGTTAAGCACACAGAAGTCAAAGAGCATCCTAATATCTGCACAGAATAATGTAGAGGAGAGTGTGCCCTCTGCATGTGCCTCCTAGGTCATCACTGGTGTACATCAGCAAATTCGGTACCACATGTTTGCTGACAAGGGCCTCACTGCATCAGGATTTGACACATCACATTGCCATGTCATAGGAACCATAGAATACTATGTTGGAAGGGACCTCAAGGATCATCTGGTCCAACCTTTCTTGGCAAAGGCACAGTCTAGACCGGATAGATCAGCACCCTGTCCAGCTGCGTCTTAAATGCGCCCAGTGTTGCAGAACCCACCATTTCCCTGGGAACATTATTCCAAARACTGATTGTTCTCATCGTGAAAGTTCTTCCCTTGTGTTCAATGAGAATGTGCCCAGGAGCAATTTGCACTGATTACCCTTATTTTCCCCTGGGACTCCTTGTGAAAAGGGAGGTTCCATCATCTTTGTAGTGAATCCTTAAATACTGGTACATGGTGATCAGATTTCCCCCAAGCCTACTTTCCTCAAAGCTGTCTCAGCCTTTCCTCACACAGCACATTTCTCAGTCCCTTGACCATCTTTGGGGTCCTCTTCTGGACTCTCTTCAGTTTATGCACATTTCCACGTCTTTTTTTTTGTGCAGCAGGGGTAAAAACTAAACACAATTGTGGCCTAACAGGCACTGACCAGAATGAATAATTTGGCAAAGGTCTCTCCTAGACACTTACAGCAGGTATTTTAACTCMAGGCCACACCAGCAGCTTCTCCCCTGTTCTGCAAATCTTTCAAACAAACCCAGAGACTAGGCTTCCCTCAAATGAGCTAATACTGTATTCAACCAGAACTACTGGCCTTTGCCTTCACATATGCAGTTCCCTCACGCTCCTCCCCTCAGATACAATAGTGCTCCTGAAAACATCAAGGCCTCATCTCTGAACAGTGAGGATAATGTGGCAGTTTTTACTTAAGGGACACTCAGCCAGCTCTAGATTGCTCTGCAGATCATGTTCCCATATCTACACCAGGGGTACAGTATGCAAAAAAGAAAGCTATCAAGGTTGCACTGAACTCCTAGTACCTGAAGACTCACCTTCCATTAAGTACCCTGTGCAAAACATGTGCTCTGAACAACCCAAATAAACTTTCATATCTAAACTAGTTCTCACAACAGCTGATGAAGAGGAATGCACTGCTAGTGAAGAGGATGCTCCTTTCAGCAGAAAGCCTCCTACACAGATGTTTTCTAGCAGAATAAAACTACACTTTGTAGAACCTGAGAAAGTTCAGTTTTGCTTATTTGAGAGGGAAAGAAAAGACAAACAGTCTGTCTTGGCTAACAGTCTGTCTTGTATTTGTTCTAGATTTTCAAATTTTTGGGCTGCGAAAAGCTAATAAGATGCCCAAGCCAGATACTAAATAATCCTTTAAGCCAGACAGAATAATTCTTTGAGCATTAGAAAGTAAAGTCAACAATCTAAAAAGTTCAAGCTAAAAAGCAAGGCTTTCTTTAGCTGAAGAGGTGCTTTAGACAGTTAAGTAACTGTTGGCTTGGAGATAGTGTCATTCTAAAAAAGCTCCAAAAGGTGAAAAAGAAGCCYAGATGCAAGTCTATAATGCCACTCTGCCTGTGGTAAATGGTGAGTATCTATCTAAAGTACCTCTTCAGCTAAAGAAATCCTTGCTTTTTAGCTTAAAAAAAACTTCCTCTGCTATATTTGTGAAAAGCACCTCTCACAACTCAGCTTGCCCCTTCAGATGTCATCTTTGGGCATTTTTAGCATCAAAAGCCAGATGTTCTGAGTTGAAGTATTTAATCATTAGCTCCATGCTCTGTATATTTTTAAGTGCACTCCATTCACCTCGAATTCCTACAATCCCAGCATCCTCAGACAAGGTTTCCTACAGCTCACTATATTTGAGGAATATTTTATTGTTATTGTAAAGACCTGTAAACAGGCCTCATTCATCCTGGGGCCAAATCTATGGTGACAAAAGCAAAGAATACACTCAGGGAATTAGTGCAAAGCCACCTGCTAGAATACTTCAGCCACACAGGAGATGTACCACTCCTGAAGCTAGGAAAAGAAATCTACAAGTGTTTCAATTCTCCGTTTGAGAAGTATTAGGATGAGATTAAGATGGAGAATGACTACCGTGTTCAGACTATAAGTTTGCAATGGGCTATTAAATCTGTAAAGGAGTGAATATCATAGCCTTGTAACAGCTGTTCCTAGGGGAAAGTCTTCAGTGTTTGTTAGGATGCTATAAGGGCCTACCAGCACATACTGTGCCGAAGATGTGCAGTGAAAAGCTCTGATGGACAAACTAAAGTCCTYGGTATCATGTTTTAGTGGCGTTTACTCAGTAATTCTTTTCCCCATTAGATGTGATTGATTACCAGTGCTCCTTAACTTCACAAGGATAAAACCCACATTCAAGTAGCTTTCATTACATCTGCTTAAGCAAATGTAGCAAATCTTAGATTTGCTAGATTTCAAATAGCAAATTCTTAGATTAAGAGTCCTGGAATACAATCTTTAAGCCGTTACTTGGTATGCAGAACTTAACAACAGACATATCATGCCTAAGGTATGGGGATGACAGAGAAAGCAGTGTCTATCCTTTGGACACATGGTTCTAAAACGAGGCACTGAACTCTGCTACATACAAGTAACAGAAGCTGATAATTGCTATCATTTCTGTAGGGCCAGACACTGATGCTGTAGCAAAGAGCTGAAGCACAACTGGCTTCAATTCAAAGAAAGATTCTAGGCAGCCACAGGGTGTCTCTTACAGAGGACTACCTGCCACATCAGTAAAGGAGCAACTCCACAACATGTTGTGTCCGCCCTACAATACTGACACTATCTTGACTGAAGAGCAGAGCAGACAAGAGAATGCTACTCCATGCAGCACCCTGCTATTAAACGTAACTAGTTTTGTTCTGACTATCTTTCTACTTAAGGTATTATTCACTTCCCCGCTTTTCCCACTACCAGCATTTAGTGCTGTTAAAAAGAGTGAACTCTCCRATTCCACTCAAACATAATGACAGCGTTTTCTGCCCCAGGGCTCTCTTTACCTTCATTGATTCAGCATACAATATATATTCCCTAAGCACAGGCAGGAAGTCTTCTGTCATATCTTCACTGAGTTCTTCAAGTGCTGTGCAGCAGTTCCCAATACAAGCAGACACCCCCTCCAGTGGCTCTGACAGCTCAACCTCCAGCCCTCCCCAAGTTGAATAAACAGGTCCGTATTCTCGTAGTTCTACCAAGTATTCTGCAAGAGGCAGAGGGAAAAATAGATTAACAGAGTAAGAGCAAGGCACAAAGATGTGCAAACACAAAACAGGAGAAATTATGCACCAAGTCTGAATAACATTAATCCCCATGGAGAGTCAAGACTCATTTAAGTTAGCACCTTAATAGACAGAGCTCCATGGCTGCACAGGTGACAGGTTCGAGTTGCCTTTTTCTTAATTTACCATTCCTACAGACTTCCAATATAAAGACAGTAGCAACCTGGCAACAGCCGAAGACAGTTTTTTAAACATATGTAAAACTTTACTAAGACAGGCCTGTAAAGGTTATCTTCATCTAGGAATTCCATTTTTACTCCTCCAGCTGGAAACTACAGGTTTTTCTACCTTTCAAAAGTCTTCAAAAGTAACTCTAGTAAGACAGTAAGTTGGTATAAAAAGTTCAACTCAAAAAAATATTTTGAGAGTTGAGCTAAGGTAAGATACTGTGTTATGTTTTGGGCCTGTTTTAAATCTGGAACAGGCATTAGATTTTGCCTTGTATGTGACTTATTATAGGCTAGAATCACCAACACAAATTGCCTTGATCATGCTATCAACCAGAATAAGACAAAGAACATTCAGACTGAAGTATTACGGTGGAACACCTTGTGCCCTTACCCAGCTGTTCCTTGATGATCCGTTGTGCTATTCTGTCAATGGTACCAAGCTTTAGAGAGAAYGTGTCTAGATAATCCCCAATGGCTGCAAACTCCAGTGGCCGAGTTCTTAATTTGTAGCCTCCTGTAACGTATTTCACAGACTCCCCCATCTTTGACAGCAAGGCCATTCCTTGTTTTTTATAGGCGTTAAGATCCTAGGAATTAAGAACAAAAATCAAAACAGAAAAGGACATGTTTAGGAATATTCACTTGCATGTTTAAACATTAATACAATGTRGGATGCTTTCCAGTCAAGATCAAATCAAGAGCAAGTATTTGTCCAAGGCTGCATGTCACATGCATTTGTGACATGTGACAAATGCTTGCTCTGTGCAAGCTGTACAGATGAGCACAGCTTCAAATCTACCCCTAGATGGAAGTAAATTATCCATGAGTATGGTATGAAGCACATTAGAAATAACTAAGTAGTCCAACTTTGCATGTGGCCAGACTTTCCAATGTTCCTGTATTTTCACCAAGCAAGTAGCCGTATGAACAGCTCTGGTTCTTCCACCAAAACAGTGTACATCATTCATCCCCACAGACTTCTAAGTCCTACCACAATATCAGTACTAGGCAGATGCACCAGCTGGCTCTAATGACCTAGTACAGAGCTACATACTGCACAGCAACTTAATAAGCAGCCTCCTCACTCCAGTTCACACAGGAGGCAGGTGCAGACTGCATGCAGAAAATGTGCAGCCTCATAAGACCAGCAAAGCTCTTCTGCAAGACAGACTGCAGCTAAGGCTAGGTTAGATGTATCCATGTTGCCACCACAGAAAGTGTAAACTTCCTTGACACTCCCTGACACATTTGCGTAAACCAAATTTCAGATAACCTATGCTAACAAGATTGTTTACCTACAATCTTCAAGGAATTTCATCTTATCAGTACACCAGGAAAAAATGGTTTCAGTTAGCCAAAACAGTGTCAAGCTTGCATTTTACTCCTTCCAGCAGGGGTCAGTATTTAACATCTCAAAACAGGGTCATGAGYTATGGAAAGGTTATCCTTACAACCTGAGGAAGAGATGTGCTCAAACCAAGTAGACTTGTAGAATTCAGATGTGTCATTACAGACTAGACTAAAAGCTTAAGTGTTCTTTGAAAAAAAAAAATAAACCAGCAGCCATCTTCAAAACATGTACTACGGTACTCCTTCCAAGTACTTAACATTAAGTCCAATGTAAGTCTGATTAAGATAACCTGACATCTTAGRTGTCACTGTCATTTTCAATTATGTTTCCATTTAAACTGATTAGTTCATTGACTCTTGCTTTCTGCATGTCCTAAACACTAGCTGCAAGCAGGCATCAGAAAAGATCCTGAACTCAAAATTATTCACTTTCTCAAGCATTCTGGTTACTAGTCCAAATCAGGAACTGAAGAAATGTTGATTTCTCTTTTTCAACCAGGAGGTGATCTAATGACCTTCTGTGGTAACTAAATTCTGAAGTACTAGCACACTGAACTTAAGCCTCACTGCTCCACCAGAGCAAGCTCAAGCATTAGAGATAGTCAGCAGAAAATATGTCCTTTCCTCCCACCTCCGAGGATGCTCTGTAATCTCAAGGCAGGCTCTGCCCAGATCCAGAGGTGGGAGAAGACAAATAAAGCATCTAAGAAAGTTGCATCATGCTTGGACAGCTGAAAAGAGGAACAGAGCTATCTGACATTTAAGGTGCTAAACAAATTCTGCATAACTTCACTTGTTAAGTTCACCATGGAGGAGAAATAAAAGAACACTAGAGATTGATTCTTAACAGCAAGCAGAGCACGAACCCRAAGTGAGCTCAGACATCACATTTAAGTGAGCTAGAGTAACTAACATTGGAAAGGCATGCTTTTATAACTCCCCTCACCTCTCTGGTAAAACCCAAGCATAACTGCAGGTCCTCCTAGTCTTATTTAAAATGCAGTTCTAAAGAAAGCCAAGGAAAATTGCACCATTCCTGCATGAGTCATGAGCATGAAATTCATGCTGAGCATGAAATTGTTGGCTGGGAACAAATAAGAGTGAGGCCTCCATGCTTAGTTTTGAGGGCATCAAGTGCAAGCTGTATGAAATGCACAGAAAAGATAAGAAGTCAAGAAATTTGCAAGCTTTTGTGCAAGAGAGACTTCTCTTCCTCTCTCCCTTCCCTCCTCCCCAAAATAGGATTTTTAACTTTACAGTTTTCTGAATTTATAATCTCTCTTGCTTAATAGAAGTATGTTCCAGGTTCAAAAGAAGCAGGTCTAGAGAATTCAATTTATGAATCTGAGGACAGGATTCGTCTTCCCTTCAAGCAAAGGGAACCCATACTGTTGTCACACACAAGGGTCTGTTACACACAATATTCAGGGTCCCCAACAACCCTCTGGTATTTTAGAGGAAGTTCTGATCTGCACATCTTGTTAATGCCTTTTTACCCTAATTTCACAAGAGATTGCAAAGGTTTCTGTTCTTTTCTCCCCGTAAACAACCACATTTGAAAGTTACTGACTTACCTTAGCTGTGAGAAACACATTGAAGTGCTCATTAAAAGAAAGCACTGGGTGATCAGTTATTCTCTTCAAGAATTTGTCTAATGCTTTCCTCCTCGTCTCCACAAATTCTTCTGAAAAGCGATCAACAACACCCTTCACCACAAATTTTTCAGGAAGAGGCTGTCAGAGATAAACAAAAGGTACAAGATTCTAAAGACCAAAAACTTGCTTCTTCTATAAGGAAATAAATAAAGCAATCACTTTCCAGTCCTAACAGGAACTGAAATGTTGTGTTTGCTAACAGGAACTATGTATCAGAAGGGATGCAAGCTGTGCTCAGAATTACCTTTTAGCTGGTCTGGCTTAAAGCTAGCCACTGCACTGACTGGCTTCAGCTAAAAGTCACACCAGGGGAATTAGAGAGTATTCACACTAAGTACTTCTRGCATAGCTCAAACTGCTGCCCCTAGTGCTATCCATGCTTAAGATTCAGCTCTAAAGACACATCAGAAAAACAGCATGGTATTCATAATACTAAGTGCACACACACACCCACAGCCCAGTGCTGAATCAAGGCTGCTCAGTCTAGGGAAACCCAGAAAAATTTGATTATTCTACTTACACCCCACACTCCCTCTCTGAACAATTCAGAGCTTTTGAACAGGCCCCTCCTGCTAAAAGCTGACAGCCTTAGTGAGACTACTGAGCAAAAACAAACGAGCAGCTTGACATAGAAAATGCCTGGATCYTTTCTGAAGTGTGAGCACACCTGGTCATCTATCAGAGCTGACTTTCCTGAGTATGTTTCTGTGACAAAGGCCTGATGATACATCCCCTCTTACTATTTTGAGTCCATCAGCTCATCTCTGCAGTTCAACTTGACATGTATGCTTAGACTGCATCCAGACCTGCTAATTATACAGTCCCCTATTACACTTAGATTACAGACTCCAAAGTACCAGTTCAGGTGAAAGACACCTTTAAAGCTGAAGCATGGTTAGTTTCAGCTCTATCACTAGATCTGCTTTTGCTCTGTCCAGACAGCATGGACCTCAAGATTAGCATCAGTTTTAAAACTATGCTTTGCATTTCATTCCTGTAAACCAATCCACCCAGCCAATCTGCTTACAGTTAGGCTAGCAATGACAGCCATTCTCATACAATTCAGGAATCAGGATTCTCCTGTGCAAAGAATCATTGTCACCTAAAATCTGTGTCAAAAATAATTAAAGGAAAAGAATCTATACACATGGTTTCCCACCATACCTGAGTTGATGTGGGTTGTATATGAAGACTTTCCTAGAAAAGCACAGCCAGCATGACTTAGCTGCAACACAGCTACATTTTGACCACTGTATTTGGTTCTTGCAATTTAAGACTTACCTTATTATGCTTAGCATTCAAATCAGTCAGTCATTCTACTTAAATCAATATAAGGTGTATAAAATAAAATCAGTATTAGACAATTAATACCATAATATCATTAGACTTCTGCAAAAATATAATGCTTTGTGCGTTAGTCTTAAGGGAGGCAGAAACTCTCCTTCTTTGCTTTGTAAACTTTAGCTGGGATCTCAGCACCATATGCAGGAGGAAAAGAAAGAAGTTTAAAGGAAAGAAAAAAGGGGGGAAAGGAAGACTAGTTTAAAGAATCCTAGTTCAACCAAACACATGAAAACTGGCACTGAATAATCACTAATGTCTGAGCATTTGAAACCCAGAGACAAGTGCATCTCTGTTACAAAGACTTCTGCCATTTAAATGSTTTCAACTACAGCAGTAGGTACATTCCCTTCTACTTTATGCTTTTGGAGGTCCATCTCTAGTAATCAACACAGCTAGTAACTGATGCCCTGCTTAATTTAACTGTGTGTTAATTATATAACTTACAGTATTCCATCTCAATAATCTAACTTTCCCTATTGAGATATGTGAGCAGCATTCATTGCAGTCAGAAATGGCTTTAAGTATCCAAACATGGCTATCCAAGGATAAGAATCTTGGCAACATTAGGTTTACCTTTCTAGTCTAGAGATAGATCTGAGATCAATTTTACTGTGTTTTGAAAGAAAACATTGGAATCTCAGATCACTAAAAAAATTGCAACTATCAGAAACTGAAGAGATGAAAAGGAACCCATACTGAGCTTTGCTTCAGCTCCTAAGCGTAGGTTGTCATGATGCACTGCAGTGGGAAGACACGTAATTTGCTACAGGAAGATTTTAGGCAGAATCACTATGTTGAGATTAGGAACACAACTCCCTTTTGGTAATTTGTTAAAAGAGAAGGTGTCCAGGGATTGCAGCATTTCTGTCTGCAAATACAGATACCATTAGATTGTCTTGAAACATCTTTTCAGAACACACTTGAGTCACAGTGCATCTGAAACTGCCTTCATATTCTACACCCCATCTATTTCTAGCCAATAAATAAGTAAAGCATTCCACAATCTCCCCACCATACTCTGCATTGAGGATATTAATAGGAGATTCTGCAACTGCTAACAGGCATAAACAGATAAAATAGGGCAGCACATTCTTATACCTCCAGATTTTCTAGAAGAAAAGCACCTAAGATACTGGCTTGTTCTGCAGCCAGTTCCACATCCAATATTAGAGTTACTCATGCCAAGTTTGCTGCTCTGTGTGCAACGAATTACTGGTCACAGCAAAGGAGCTTGATTCCTTCTGTGACTAACCTTCTGCTACTGGACTATTATTTACTGCCTTGAAGCCTTCAGGCAGAACTGGCTGTCCTTAGTACACCCAAGAATCTGCAGAAACTTAACTGTGATAGTTCCACCTGCTCAGGAAATGGGGAGTGAAAAAAGACAAGAATGGGCACCTAACACATCACACATGCCTACACTTATGCTCCAAAGCTCACTGTCCTTCTTCTCCCTACAATTCACCAAACATATTTGCTGCCACTTAGTGGCGTCACAGGGTTTTGTGAAGTACTTCTTACCACTGAGAGACTCAGTTATTATTCCACTTGAGGCAAGTCCCAGAGTAATTAAGGACTTGAATGGCGCTCTTCCATAGAGCAACCTAACAATACTTCCCACACACCCTGCTCCTTGCTGAGGGAGGGAGGGCAGAGAAAATTTCACCACATCACCCACCCCAGACAGGCAAGCTAGAGTATGCAAGTAGTGTTGCTATTTCCCTACAATTCTATTCCAAAAGGCCTTTTTAAACTTCTTTGTTCAAAAGGGCTGAAAGTAGTGTTCTCATAGGTTTCCTACCTATTCACATCTTCTATAGTACAAAAAACATATAAGGTACTACCAACCTCCTTACATCAAACAGGATGGTCAGATCACCAGTTTCAGCAACAAGGGGGGCAGTAGTTTACCTAATAACTTCAGTAGTTACTAGGTAAAATTCTGCCTACTGAAGGAATGCAATAGCTACCAAGCCAGAGGCTGAGACTTCCCACTCTGTGCTATTAAATGTCAGTGCTATTACGGGTTAGAACAAATAGTTTTAAATTACTCCATAAAAGCCCATCTTGAAAACCACCTGAGACTAGAACCTCAAGTACCTGTGGCTTTTCATAATCCCCAGATGCTCTAAAATATAGATGTAATAATTGAGCAAACAGATAAAAACAGATAAACTCGTGTCTGCTGAACAGCCCAGCATTGCAGCAACCCTGATTAGACAGCCCTTGTAGTTGTCACACAGAGAAGCACGGGGAGCTACACTTAAGTTACTTGCAGCATCACTTTATTTATGTCACAACTACTGTAGTCAGCATATGTATTGCCCTAAAGGCTGACAAAGCTCACCTCTCAGTTGTGACACTCATGAAATGTCTAAGTTTCCTAACTTAGTCAGGAATGGGAAGCTCTTTCCACTCCACTGTGAGACAATAAAGTACCATATTTAAATACTCAAAGAGAATGAAGCACTGTTTTAGAATTCAAGATACATATCAACCAAATATTACCCTTGGAAGACAGAAGCACAACTGTCCTTAATAGCAGATTTTTGCTTACTACCTACGGGAATGAGATGCGTCGGCTGAGACTCTTCCAGCTTGTTTCTCAACCAGTCRAAGTCTTGGTACCGCCGACGGACTGAGTATTCTGGCAAATCAAACTCTGCTCGTGTGGTCTGGAAAAGAACAGGATGATATGCTTAGTGTGTACCAAAGCCTCTCACTTCCGAGCTTAGCAGCAAATCAAGTACAGCCATCCCTGGCAAGGGTGTGGCCAGAGAAGCCTTGCAGGAGGGTCTTAATCCCCAAAATTGTGCAGCCAGCATGAGAGAAAGCACTTCTGGCTTTTCAAGCAGTGGAAAAGCCAGCAATATGAAAAATGATTGCTTGGAGCTGATGTGTAAGATCTATTTGTAGTTCATTATATATTCTGCTCCCGTTATGGGAGAGGTCTGTAGAGCACAAGCACTACATACCACATTACTCTCTTGGCAGTTAGATTACAAAGACTGTTGAGACACTCATTCTAAGGAAAAGACTATTTGAACCATCTTGAACCATCAAGAATTAAAAGTAGAGGTATTTACTGACTTCTTTAAACTATGATATCCATTATCCACAGGTGAAAAAATGTTTCACCGTCCAATATTCTGTAACCAATGGGCTTATCACATTCATTCAAGGTTAAAAATTTACAACATAAGCCAGTACGAGGTTTGTTGACTTTCAAGACGTAGGAACAATTCTGTTTATGTGTATGTCTGATTAGTATTTTACACTAAAGAAAACTGTTTACATTTTCCTTCTTTAGGGCAAGGCCATTGCACGTTTAATGGGAAAAAATTAAGTGTGCAGAGAAATGGCAAGCAAGTATTTTATCCAGCCCTTGAATAGCCCATAGCCTGGAAGGCTGACTGTACAGGGCTGTTTGCATAGCACATAGTGCAACTTCCTGAAAGCACTCGTGAAACTCGTATCTGCTTTAGAGCCCAGCATTGCAGCAGCCCTTGTAGTTATGTCGCACAGAGAAGCACAGGGAGCTATACTTAAGTTACTTGCAGCATCAAGTCCATTTTGCAATGAATGGCTTGCACGCCACATGCCTGCTGCCAGGCAGGAAAAACCAGTGCATTCTAGGGAACACACCAGCAATCCCAGCTTTGAACTGAGTCCAGCACTCTGTTGCTTTACTACTACCAGCTGGAATAAGCTTTTAAATGCAATCCACCTCTTCACTTGTTCCCTGGATGACTCCAGCTCTTCAGTAACTGCATTTTAGTCCCATCAGTCATCACTGGGGATCCCGTGTAAGTTCTACATATGAAATCTTTTTCTAGGGGGAAGTCAGGAGCCTTTACAGTATTATCAATATAGTAGGTCTAGGACACTATAAGCAGCAAGTGAATGTGTTATTACCCATTAAATGGCTTGACAGCTAGTAAAGGAAGGCATAGACAGATAGAAAAGAAATGGGAATCAGCTCCCTCCTCCTTTGACCTGCTAGCCAAAGTAAGCAGTCAAGAGTTTAGTCCATGGACTAACATAATGAATCCTCATGAATTGGAGCAGTTCTGTTTGTAGATGAGGGACTACCAAGACCCAGATATCCACAGCAGATTTGTGCTTCACTCAGCTACACACACTTCAGAGTAACACCAGTTTACCTAACATGTTAGACTGCCACACTATATATGTGACTTCTGAAACTTGATTTGAATCATTTGCACTTGTTTTGAGTAACAGACTGAATGGCATTATGCTAGAAATTTAAAAAGAAAAGGGGGGGGGGGAAGGGTAGAGGCAGTAATTACTTAGAAGGCAGAGCTTTTGTGAACTGCATATCACTGCCCAAAAGCATCTTATGAGATCAGACAGTGAATAAATGAGAGTAATCAGAAGGGCTACACACCACAATGTCTTATCCTGTAGCACAAGGATGAAGGCAAAGTCTCCCATCTGTTAGCACTGAGCAGCTTATTAAACACTATTCTGCTAACAGCTAAGGAAAACTGTGCAGGACTCTTTAGGAGTAGGAAAGCAGGGTTAAGTCTCAGCACACAAACCATATGTTAGATATCACTGACCTCTAGGAAACTGGTCCTGTGGCCTTTACTTCACAAGTAGAATTGAAAAGTTTCCCATACACCATGTTTTTTTTCCTCAGAGATGAAAATACAGCAGCAACATTTCAGTGTTTAATGTACAGGCTACCAAATCTAGACAGCAAATAAGCTTTTCAAAGACTATTTGGCCAGAACATAAAGGCCCTTCAAGGTTTTAATGAAACCTCCCTAACTCCCTAAGAATTTGGATCTCAGATGAAACTGTTTCTTAGTTTAGCATGTTATTTTTTCCAGACTACACGTAAGATGGTTATATCAAAGTAATTTTATATCCTAGTTTTTCTCTCTAACTCACTGGACTTGATTACAGATTCCCCTCTTACTTAAGTTTGAGACAAAATCTTCAACTAGAAAAGAGAATGACAGAGAACAGAAAGGGAACAAGGCTGGTGTTCTTAGCATCTCAGCATTTCTTCTGCCTTAACTAGTTTAGCCTGTTTGAAAAAGATGTATCACTTTCAACTGCTCCTCTCTAGGGAATCAAGCTGTTCCATGTGTTCAAGTAATCTACCCAATGCATGCGCTGGAAGCAGGAGAAGAAGCACAGGAAAGTGAAAAGAAGACCTCCACTTCAGTACTGATTGGTTCGAACAATTCTTCCTTCAAGTCTGCAGAGCAACTGCATGACTCTGAGGAATGGAACTCAGCAGTTCAAATGGGAAAAGCACAGAAGAAGCCCTTGCCATCCCAGAAAGCACAGTGAAGTTAAGAGTATACTTAATTATGTTTCACTTAGGAGAGGTGACTACACAACATAAAGCCAAGCTTTACTTTCCCCTGCCTTCCTAKGAAAGACCTGCTTGGTAAAATCCCCCGAGAATGTACATCAGTCTGTCTATCTGAACAACACAAAGACACTTCAATCATCACAGTCAAGACCAATTAAGTTTTAGCACAAGTTTCATCCACCTTTATAGTTTCACTAGCCTCCTTGTGTAAGGAAACTGCTTACTATCTTGCATAAGTAATTGCATTAGCAAGATGAAAACAGGATATGAAAGAATCAAGAGAGTCAGTCCCAAATCACTGTCCTCCTCAGCTGGAGCATTACCACTACATTATTTAAATGTGTTAATCCAAAAGAAGGGCTAGGGGATGCTACCTGGCTCTTACTAGCAAACTGTRAAAACAGGTACACATACAGGATCACATGCATTCCTAAGTTTTCTTTTGCAAGACACTGTTTTGACCCTTTTTCAGTAACAACCACCTGCTGACAAAGGTATGAGAAGGTGAAAAGCCTGGGGCATATTGCAAGACTTCTTTTTTTTTGCTGTTACAATGGACGACTTATATAAAGAAGAAGAAAAACCTCACACAACACAAATGAGACTGTAGTCAGTCAACACTCTTCCCTACAACAGTGTCCTGTCATAAGATATGAGCACACACTAAAGCATTAGCAACTCCCACCTTGCACCTAGTGATGCTGCTTTTCAGTTTTCAGAGTTATTCATTCGATGACCTACGTTTATCCAAGCCTTAGAGGTTTCCAGAAGCATTCTCCTATGGAGAAGAAAAAAAAACAGCCCCAGCCTCCTCATTCAGAGGCACCAGAGAGACCCTTCAGAGGTCTTAAACTCCTTTCCTGCATGGCTGCAAGGGAGGTGTTGAGAAGGGTCATCATCTCACTCTGTGGATGATTCCTGTGCAGCTTTTTTGACATGTTTAATTAATGCTTTCAGCTACAATGGCTAATTGGCAATTATCTTGGCATCAAAGAGGCCTTGTTCGTAAGGCAAGAATGAGTTAGACAATTAATACTGTCAGTCTTAAACAATGGTAGATAGCGCTGGAGGTTCTGACCCTAGAGATTAACAAAAAGTTTACAAGAATAATAAGATCAAAGAGATGAGGATTTAACGGTGATTCAGAAGAATAACTTATGCAGTTTCATAACAGCATTRCAATGGTATGATATAGCAGATTTATGTGCTACTGTGAGATCCAAAATAAACAAATATTGACTGACAGGTAGGAAGACAGTTTTTTAATTAAAGGAAGAAACACTGTTGGGTAATACATATGATCTAAATATGGTAAATATTTTGGCCATGTTTCAGAGTTCCGCTTCAACAAAGAAAGAAACCCTTGAACACAAGGATTTCCAAGCATAGCAACATTATTAGGGTGTCATTAAACAGAGGTATTTTACACTGACRGAATAACTACGTCTTAATTTAAGAGAGAAACAATGTTAGCCAATTTTAGCCATTTGCCTGTTGAAAGCTTAATCTCATTTTGTGGTTCCTATTCCCTGTGATCAAGTGAAAGCTCAAGGCCAAGCTGCTCCAAGTAAAAAAACTTTCCTGCAAAACTTCTTCGTATTTTTAGTAATTAAAATCCAGTGTCTCCTGCAAGATTAAGACTCTTAGAGCAAAAATGAATGATAGAATTGTGTTAATGGGCAGCAAAAAAGTAGCTACTATTTTAGAGAAACCCCATTTTCTCCTGTTTCTGGAAGTGAAACTTTGAAGCGGACATTTTGAAAAAAAAAAATCGGTGGCCTGTAAAGGCTCCTCACCTCCAAGAATAATATTCTCTCCAACACATCCTGCTATGTAAGTGGGCCAGAGGAATGCTGATCTTTCTGGACAAGTATATTAAGTATATTACTAGTGAGTCAGCAAACACTTTTTGCCTTAGGTAACTACAAGTGCCCAAAACAGATGTCACCATCACCTAGGAGCTGATTACAAGAATGAGTTCATTAAGGGAAATCAACATTTCAGTTGTGAATGCAGTGGACTTCCCAGACCATTTTTCCTATTAATACAAGTAGATTACACTCATGCTTGAACTACAATAGATGCTGAAAAGATCTCCACTCTCTTTACTTAGGCTGCAGCATTCTTAGGCTACTTTGTTTTATTATCAGCTGTACACTTATCTGAAGCAGCAACCGCAAGGAAGCTAGTTTACAGTTGAGGTCCCAGAATATAGTTAAGTGGATGATAGAGGAACTGTTGTAAACACTTTCAGCAACAAACTTAAAGAATTTCAGAAAAGGATAAACACAAAAAGCGAGACGGTTAACAGTGAAACAGTAACAAGGCACATTCTCCTTAAGGGAACTCAAAGCAAATGAGTRTCAGATTACTTAAATGAACAAACTTTGAAGTCAATGAAAGAAACTGGCCTTGCAAGTTTACAAACAGTTCTATTCAGGAATTGGATACAAACAAAAATCTAAGATGACATGTTAAAAGCTTTTTCACAATTTCAGACACTGAAGTAACAGTACTGCTAAGAGAAATCAGATCTTCAACACATTCACAAGGTCCCAAAAGACATTAAGGTCTTGTCCTAAGATTGGAAATATAGTGCAAGATACAAATATCCAGAACATGCCCTAAAATTATTCTACAAAGAAGGAAGTACAAGGAAAGAGAATATTGCTTTGTACCTTTGTTGTAACCCTGTATGTGATATATGTCTCCATTGTGCACACATGTTTTTTGGGATCATCAACAGTGACAAAGAGGTCTCTAGTTTCCACATCCAAGTCATCATCCAGCTGCAGTCTGTTGAGGAGAGATGAAGAGGAGGCTGGGCTAGAAGTGTCCACAGGTGTGCCATTGGGCAGACTGAGATCCTGTATTGGAGAGGGAAAAAAAAGTTTTTAGTAAGCTTAAGAGATTCAGTGTAAAGCACACTATTTTCAAAGATGCCACACACAAGCTTCTCTGATAAATTACAAGGGTTATTTGTTTCAGCAGCTCCMAGAATCACCCTTTTCCAGGTCACATGAACAACCCCCTAAGGTCATCAAGCATTAGGCTGTTCTACAAGTTGAGAAGAAAGCACACTACCATGATACCTCCCCCAAGTAAGGCACAACCTGCTTTCTATTCATAAGGAACTAGAAGCATTGCTGAACAGTTCCTGGTGAGACTGAGCCAACTTTATTGAAAATGAAACAGCTAGGCAAATCAAGAGACCTACTTATGAGACTGGTTTCAGGCAAAGTGGCAACAGTTCAATTGTCTGGAACCCAATCAGCTTYCACCTCTCTAGACTCCTACAGTGCAGGAAAGAGCACAAAATTTCATCAGAAGCCTCCCACCCAGTCTATTAACTTCCAAACATATTGAAGGCAGTCAGAGCCTGAATTGCCAGAGCCTGAATTACAGGGCTATCTCCTGCACCAGTATCTAGGCACGCTTCCCTCTTGAGGTTCTAAAGCAAATGGAAACACTAGTTTTTCCTTGGAGAGGTCCACATTCCCATTCTCCCAAATCTAAGAGTATCATCCTATCATCCAGTGCCTAGAGAAGAAAAAGGCTAAAAGATCCAGCAAGACGCTATTTTAGGAAGAAAAATACAAACGTTTAGAAGTTTGCAATTCCTTCAAACTGACTTAGCAGTGGGGAAAAACAAAAAAAAAAAAMAAACCAACAACAAAACAACTTTATAGCTAACTTGGTACATTCAGACATCTTCAAATCTCACATTTCAGTACAAACTAGTACATAACAATGGTTATTGCAGTCACATAAATATCACTGCAACTTAACCTGTTCTCTRCTCTGGTCTCATGGCAGAGAGAGCTGACAGTCTGTGACAAGCTGTACAATATGTAGGAACATATTGAGAGACCAATCTGACAACAAATTAGAAAGTCTTAAGGATCCATGGTTCTTCTTTTCAGAGAAGAGATGAGGTTTTTGTTTGCAACTTTTTACCAACAGCACAGCAATAGATTCATCCACAGAGTGACTTCCCTTGTTGTTAAACAGAAACATCACTATATCTAAGGACCACATTAATGAGAGTACTTTAGTTACACAATTACTTCTTAGACTAAACTTCACACCTTCTGTAAGCAGCTGAACAAAACTTACCATCTTAGCAAAGCAATCGTGTAGGTGAGACACTCTGTTCATCAGTGCTCCTTTAGGCAAAGGTTCAGAATCACAGGTGAGTACTTTGAGGGAAAGCTACTTACAAAGGTCTGCCTTTGATAATGGCTAAAAACACAGAAAAATTCCTACCAGTCATTGTCACAAACTCATAATCAGAATACTAGGGTTTCATAGACAGCTATCTGTCTGTTGCAGTACTGCAGAACTATGGCAGCGTTGCTCTTCGCCTTGAGGGCTGCCTCATGAAATATAGAAAAATAATGCTTTAGCCTAGACATTTTGGAAAACAGGTGCTCTAAACTACTGTCTACCAACAGAGAGGTTAGATATATTCTCTCAGCTCATGTACCAAAGAGGCTGCCAACAAACAGATGAGAAGCTTCAGATTTAACTAGCAGGTAAGTAAAACAGGAAAGCAGACACTTGAACACTCTCAAGAGGGCAGAAGAACAGGATGAGTATGGCCCAGCTTGCCAGCTCAGACATGCAGCAGACACCTCAAACTACAAAAGCATCTGGCTTGGACTCAGCGTAGTAGGAACATGTACAACAGGACAAAGCAACAACACAGTTGACTCAGTAGGTCAACTACTGAATAACAACAGAATAAGATTAACAACAGGAAATGGCTTCAGAAAATCTGTAGTTCATCTGAAGAGAATTTGGCTGAGCTAAGTAAAAAGCAAAGGAAACCTTAGGATATCACAGTAGCTGGACATAAATCTACTTCTGTTTCCAAAAGGGAAAGACAGCTCATCATTGCCCATGTGCAATAACCATTAGCATACAACAAGTTGTGCCAAAACTGCAGCCAGTCAAATTCCAAGCTTCCAGTATGAAAATGAATTGCAGAAACAGTTTAAGCCTGGTTCTAAAGGAGATAYCAAAAGCTTGTAAGAAAACACTCACAAAAGAGAGCTTAAAGAATATGACACAATCTTCTTAAAATATGAGAATCTGGAGAAAGAACCAAAGATGGAGCTTGCAGCCACTTGCAAGAAGCCAGCACTTTCCTCACCAGCACTGCTGGGAGATAACAGTATCATAGAAGTATGTCTTGCACATTTTGAGCAGGGCAGAAGTCTGTGAAGACTTGAATTTGCTTCACTTTACTTGACTGTGTTCTTGCAGCCATGGGCTCCTGCAGAGTATCTCAGGTCTTAAAGGCTGTGATAGTTCTATCTTGGATGAAACATGCCAGAGTGCTACATCAAGTACAACTTCTCTACCAGCAGTGGTGCAGATCAGGAGAGCTGCTAGCTGTGGTGGTGGGGAAAAGACAGATGATGTGCAGACTGAAAGTATTACTGTGCCATACTGCATCATCTGCAGGATCGTCACCTGGCAGCCACAGCTGGCATCATACCCTGCTACTTGGCTAGCTTTCAGTAGATGAAAGCCACGTTAGGAGCTAATTATTTCTCCTCCTGAATGGGTGGAACCTCCTAGCTAAGTGCACTAGAAACGACAATGCTTATGGCTGCTGAACCCTTGTTTTAAAGCAGGCAGGAACAATTTTGCTGAAGCTATTGCTAAAAAGAGGTAGGCTTCAAAGGATCACAGAAGAATGCCCAGCAAGGTATCTCGAGTTGTAATCCTACCAACAGACCACCTCCCTCCCTCCCTGCCTTTCTTCCATGGGACTTGGGGGATGGGGTTTTTTTGCTGCTGGTAAAACGAGACTGCACCAACTGTGTTGGTCTGCTTTTATCCCAGAAAGAAGAGCATGTCCTATAGAGCCTAGTGGGAAAGGACATTTGCTGCTATCTGTATTTCTGCAGATATATAACTATACAACTATGACTATATAACTAACTATAACTATATAACTATAACTATATAACTATAACTATATAACACGCATCTGAAATACTGGCTAGTATTATTCTGTTTTACATAAACAAGCTGGCAAGCTGTCTCTGACTTCAGTGCCAGGGCCTCCTGTATGAGCTTCACCTTTAGTGTACCAAGGTGCTGCCCATCCATGTTTTAAGTACCTATCTGCGTTACTACAGATCAGCAGAGTCCAAGTCACAGCAGGTATCCACTGCTCACAAAGCCTTTTGTCACAGCACCTGTTACTCACAGTAGTCAGTCTGCCACAAAGCTGCGCAGCCCTGCAGCAGAAAGAAGGGGAGGCTGCTTCCAGTAGCCAGGTAGGTGGCATGGAGGACACATTTATCAAGACATACTTCACATTTTAGAAAGCATCCATAAAAATTTTACCAAGTTTCCCAAGCTTTTTCTAAAGTAAAGAGCAAAGATCCTTAGTATCCATCCTTCTGCCTCAGGACAGTCTCATAGCTTTGTAATTTCTTGAAGTAGGTCCAGTGAAGGTCTAGCAAGGCCTGGGTCACAACATATAGCAGTTACAGTGTGACATTCAGACTTCCAGGTTCATGAGCTATTGGTTAAATACTAGGCTCCTGTGCACAATTGTAAAACCAGCACAAAGGCAGGCTCTTCATGCATTCCTGTAAAGTTTCTAGAATTCATCGAGACACCTGAATTTATGGGTACATGAGTCAAATTATTTTAGAAGGCTATGGTTGGTATCCTACAGCACCAGGCAAATAGAAACTAACTGCCTGTGTTCGAAATGCACCTTGCCAACAATGCAGGCTGCTATCTGGWAAGGCTGCTTCGCATTAGTTTGTCTTATGCCGTCCAAGCACCTTGACCTGTCAGCCTGCCCAGAAATAGATACTAAATCTATCAAGAAGTTCACTTCATCCAAACATAAAACTTGACTGAAATGTTTTAACTACAAGTCCACATGTGAGATTCAAGTGAGTTGGGAAGTTTCCAGCTGTTGTCATCTTCCCCCAGGAGATTTTCCACGACTCAATTTACAGTGTAGTTTGGAGCCACATAAAATAAAAAGTTCAGGAGCTTGGCATTCAGTCTTCTGGATGGCATCCTCCCCGCACAGAGCAGAACGCCAGAGAAAGCATCCAGGACTCAACCCCTGAAGACTAAAACAGGGGCCTAAAATTCCATAGGTATTGTTTTATTGTGAAGACCATGGAGTCTCCTGCTGAGTTACAGGCAGCTAGTCAATATTGCAGCTTCCACTGAATGCTAGTTTTCACCTATTGTTGCCTGAGCATGTGTACAGATTAACCATATTGCTTTGTTTTCTAAGCAGCAATCCATGAAGAAGCAGAAGGTGTGGTTCAGGCAGGTCTTCCAAGCTCACATAAGCTCACCTCTGGAAAGGGTTAGCCTGAACCCACGTGATGCTGTGTGCTCACTGCTCCCGTTCAACAAGTGCTGAGTGACAGTAAGAGACTTTAGAAATCTTGCTCTTTAGAGGTAAGAAGCAGACTTAACCCTAAATACCCCAGACTAACTTAGGGACTTCAGAGCCAGGCCTGTACTGCTCCTAGAACCTCATTACTTCATTTGTGAAATTCAGTGTGTTTTCTCCTTCTATTTCAAGGTGTTCCATTGCTTTTTGCAGAGACACAGTGACAGTCATGTTAAGGAGACAACAATTCCACACAACCATAGCTGGGTTTTGGAACACTCTTACCCCCGTATCTTCAGTACGTGACAGTAAGTCATTGGAGAATGGCAGCCAATCATTGGAAAACTAAAGTGGTTTAGACATAAACATTCCCAAGGGCACTATAAAAGCTTACATTAACCTGGCTTTCACAGACCTATTCATAGTATTCCTTGTCTCATCCCAGCAAGTTTTGAAAGCAGGTGGTTTTTGTTTACAGAGCTCTCTTCCACTGACCTGTACAGGTCAGCTGCTCGTAGAAAGCAACTTCAACATCCTCCAGGTACATCTAGATTTGCTCATCTATGCACAGTATTCTATTAGAAGACCCCACTGAATATCTGTTTAGCCAAATTGCAGTCTACACGAGACTGTTACCCAGTATCAGCTAGATAGAGAACAAGGGAAGAAAATACCTTTACTTCCCCTTTATATATGTTCAGTTTTACTATCTATCAGGCAACAGCATCAGACTTTATTTATTAGAGGTCACTTGTTTCTTCATGTCTGAGGTAGTGCATGTCCCAGTACCTGCTTTTGAGCAATTAATTCAAGGCACCAAAGTGGGGTTACACAGTGCACAGAAGGGAGAATGCTGTGGGCAACAGAAGCAACGGGAAGAACAAGGCAATGATGCTTTTCTGGGGTTAAAAAAGAAATTAAAAATCCCCACACTTAAATGTCAAAAACCTTATTAATTCCCATGAAGAAAGACCATGTTCTTCCACTGATCACAGATAAGACAGTGCTAAGTTGTTGTTTGACAAGAACTGAAGAACTGTGAAAATCAACTCCCAGGCTAGACCTACCCTCCTGGGAAAGGGTAATTGGTTACATGTACCAGCTGGCTATTTTAAGAGCAATATAGAGTAAGTACAAAGCAGAAGGAATTCCTCTTCTAATTACCTTAGAATGTGTAAATAGAGGAGGAACAATGTTGGGTTGCTGAGGACCCCAGCCCAAATTTTCAATTCTTAGCCATGAAGGGTATTACGAATCAAGTCTATGGGCTCTGCAGGGCTGGGCAGAAAGCCCCCTGCTTTCAGGACACAGTAATTATGTAACTAAACATGTCTGTTTTCAGGGCCATGCCCCATCTCCAGAGTTGAAGCAATACAACCGGGATTTTGCCCATTTAATGAAACAGACACTAGACAAAAACTTTGCTCTCGGAATATTTTAAACAGGCATCCTAGTGCAACATGTTGCCAAGTCATGAGTCTGGTGACTTTGCTCTGGTGTTCATAATTTGAACTTGTATTTCTGCTCCTGTAGGTCAGAGTTGCCTAGAGACACGCTTCTCAGCATCCCTGAAAAAAATAAGAAGTTAAGATGCAACAGCTAATCATGGTGGCTTGCCATTTGRTATCACTCAAGGCCTGGGAACATTCTTGCTTATACAGATATCATGGTTGGAATAGTGCTTCTTTGCACTTCAGTTGGACAGAGAAACACTGAAATAAGCTTTACAGAGGTACCACAAACATTGCTGGTTGACACAAGCATTTTCCAAGCCTTCTCATGTACATCTCATGGGATTCTCGCTCATTTCTGAGGCTAACAGTCAAGTTTCATAAGATGGGTTATTTTACTTAGTGACTTGTTTTCCTGTAAATCATCACAGTTAAGCTTATCAGAACAAGAATGTGGGCACTCTATAAACACTCTAGCAAACAGCATTTGCAGCAAGACCCATAAGCTATCTCCTACCTCCGTTGCTAAAGTCTTTAGGGATTCAGCTACAATGCGGCTTAGTTTCAGTATTCCTGYGTACCGGGGCAAAGGCAAGTGTCACAAGAAGGTGTGAAGTACCACACCAGACTATCTGTTCACACAGTCTGGCTATATGTCTGCCTTCTTACAGTCTGTAAGAGGCTGGCCTCCTCTCCTAGGCTGGAAGGGGAACTGTGCAATACCACTCTAAAGCTAAATGTGATTCAGGTGGCTCTGAAAATGAGGAATGTGAGTGGCATCTCACACATGTTTTACAACACTGAAACAAGACTTTCAATATTAGTAATAAGCCATTTTACTGTGCTGTTTTGTTCATAAAAGGCCAAATGCTTTTGGAGGCCAGGCATCTGGAAGATGAAATGGGTTATTATTTGCARCAGACATTAATTAGGCAAAATGTAAAGGTTTAAGACACACTTTTGACTAATTAACTGCCACAAAGCTGACATGTACTCCCCCATATGCTTTGAACACGAAGGAAAGTGTGAGGAGTAACTGCAGGATTGCCATAGCTTCCTTACTGTGGTAAATGTCAAGAGGTATTTTAACACATCCACAGGATGAGCTAGTCTCTCGAAATAAAAAGTTTCAGATCCAAGGTTAGCTCTCACGTCTGTTTTCAGAGCACTTGAGTCTTTGCAAAAAGCTGTATCTATCTTCCTAGGCAAAACACCAGGCTGACAACTGTCCAGCAAGATTAGTTCAGTTATGTTTAAGTTGCAGAAAGCAGTAAAAAAGTGCTTATGACCTGATGGAAAGCAAAGAAGTTTAAGATTTGGGCAGCCTTGGACAGCCCTTTAGCGGAGCTGTAAGTTCTTCTTTCTACACCTCTTAGTAGAAGGCAATGGGCACCAATTCCAGTTTATCTTCAGAGCTCAAAAGCCTCCACAAATGGCAGAAGCTACATCTAAATCTCCTCTAGCTCTGTTAAGTTCCATGCCTGTATGCAAGGATTTTGTTTCAGTAATATTGCKTGTTACGTGGGTTCTGCAGTTGTGCACATAGAAACATCACAACCCATTTTAACATGTTAAAGAATACCTGGTTAACAAATAAGCCTAACACACCAAGTGTTTTGTTTGAAACTTCATTTCCAGAAGCTGAGYTCTGACCTTCTAAATTGCAAAGCAGCAGCCAGGATTTCAGACCATGAGCAGGAAAACTTGAGTCCTGTCTGTGACGAGGCATGATTCTCAATCCAAGAAACCAGATTTATATCTGATTACAGATGGAACAGTTTATTAAGCTTGTCCAAACTAAAATGCCTTCTCTTAGAGACATACAGTTTTGTGCTAAGACTCTGCAGATATACTGTGTAGAAGATTGTTTTTTTTCTTTTCACTCTCTAGAAGTAGGTTTAGTTGCATCCAGTTATCTAGTTAGTTATCTATCCAGTTATCTAGTTAGTTATCTATCCAGTTATCCAGTGTCACCAAACTGCCAATTTGGCTTTTGAGAGCAAGCAGTAATATGCTGGGGTTTTTTAATGTGAACAGATGCAAAGGATTGGGGGAAAAGAGAGAAGAATTAGATAGGAAAGAAAATATAAGAAGGCTGGAAAACACTGTAGGATCCTGGTAAATATTTCACTTACACAAAAAAGAGCATGTATGTACTACAATATGGGTTTCCTCATGCTCTCTGTTTCAGATGAGTTGCATTAATTCTCCTGACACAGATCAGGAGAGATTTCATGAGAACTAGCCAGACTGAAGAGATATCACTGTGCAAGTAAAGAAGGCAAAGATACTTAAAGGGGAGAATTCATGTTTACATCTCGTGACCTGAAGAGCTGGAAGAGGATGCTTTTGGAGAAGCTCTGAGAGTCAGTTTATGCAGGTGGAATTTAAGTGATATTCCTCTATCACATTTGCTGATATACAAGCCACTTTCCAGCAAAGGGATAAACAAAGTGCTTATTTGTTAGAAGAAAAACAACCCTAAACTGAAACCCACACAGCACGACTGCTTCAGTCCCTACTTTGAGGAGAAAAACTGAAGAAAAGCAGTATTTCTCCACACTATGAAAACTATTTATAGACAGATGGAATTGAGATCTACAGACGAATCTATCTAGAGAAACACGCTTTAGTTAATGGTCTAGGCCTATCAGAGCCACTAAGGTATATAAAAGTTATTTAGCACACAAGGCTTCATGTGAAGTATACTGATCCAGGAGTAGCCTAGACAGCACACTGGAAGTCAGCATACAAATTGTGAAGAAGTCAACACAATCACTGGCAGTAAATGGCATTGATTAAAAATTTAATGGGACTTTCTGGGCAATAAGCCAAAACCCACAACTTTATCTTGTGAGTATTCAAAATTTCACTCAATTTGCCTTACACTAGCATGGAAAAAGCTACAGCAAAGGCAACAGCTCCACCCAGAAAATCATTGGTTTAAGTATCATCTGGGGTGGTCTATCACCTGCCATTCCCACACGTCAGTGCTTTCACCACAGTTAGCTGAAAGTGCCTGCTGCTAACATTGTCTGCACCACCAATGGGGAGGAGGCTTCCCTGTCCCTGAGCATCACCTGTGTGCAGCATCTTCCTTTTCAAGGAACACACAGCATGATTCAAGCTTACTGGAAAAGTGAGACACGCTATACAGAGACACTTCAAGGTAGAGGAGCTTTTTCAGACTTCAGTGTGTAGTCAGAGCACAGACTAATAATCATGATGAAAGCATGCCCTTCAGTGCTGTAACACTATAACACTGTAAACCACTGCACTATTAGCATCAATGATCACTCCAAGACAGGAAGAGAGGATGTCACACTGACAGTAGGGTCTGATCTCTGCAATTTGAGGCATAATCTAGGATCAAGTTTACATTTTATGTATTTTCCTGCAAACTAGAGTACTTCACAAAGCCCTGTCTTTGCTCCCACACACTTGTGCAGTATTTGTCYTCAATCGGGATATCCAAAATGACAAAGCAGAAACTCATCTCTGAGGAGAGCTCTTACCACCACTTCCACTTCCAAAGTAACATCTCACCTACCGCTTATCACTTCATAGAAGCAGYAGTGTAGAAACTCTAAATGCAGCTGTGAAACAGAATTGCTCTCTAACTGGATTTATGCTTCAAGGACCACTCTGTACACAGCTCTTGTCTAAACTCTTTCCTGCCAGCTACATAAGTTTTAGATTATTGTCTCTATTTTCAGAATCATTTCAGCTAGCTCCCGTAACCAATATCACGTAAGTGCTTAGTCTGATTCTTTTGATTTCAGTGAGATACCTGGTGGAGAGTCAACAGTTTTGACATTACAGCTGAAGATGACATCTCTTTCCACCGCTTGACCTACCCAATTTTGAAAGTAGAATTTGTCCCATAAATTTATCTGTCAAAAAACAGAATCACAGAACGGGTCAGGTTGGAAGGTACTGCATTGGGTCATCTGGTCCAACCTCCCTGCTCAAGCAGGGTTAACCTAATGCATGTTGCACGGCATGGCATCCAGACAGCTCCTGAATATCTCTAGTGAGGGAAATCCCACAACCTCTCTGAGCAGCCCATTCAATGCTCCATCTCTTGMACAGTAAAGTTCTTCCTTGTATTCAGCTGGAACTTCTGCATATGTTTCTCCACTGTCTTTGTCCTATTGCTGGGCAGCACTAGGAGGAGCCTGGTCCAGCCTCTTGACACCTGCCCTTCAGATACTCATACACATTAATGAGATCCTGTCTCAGGTTCTCTTCTAGAGGCTGAAAAGCCACAGCTCCTTCAGCTTTTCGTCACATTAGAGATGCTTCAGACCCTTAATCCTCTTTGTCACCCTCCACGGGATCTGCTACAGAGCTCTCTGTCTCTCCTTTACTTTGCAGGTGAGTGACACAGCATTGCAGATGAGGCCTCACCAGGGCTGAGCAGAGGGGCAGGATCACCTCCCTTGACCTGCTGGCAATGCTCTTCCAAATGCAGYCCAGGATGTCACTGGCCTTCTTGGCCACCAGGGCACACTGCTGGCCCATGGACAGTCCTTGCTGTCCACCAGCACTCCCAGCTCCATCTCGCCACAGAGCTGCTTCCAGCAGGTCACCCCCAGCCTGTGCCGGTGCCTGGGGCTGTTCCTTCCCAGGTGCAGGACCCTGCATTTGCCTTTGCTCAGTTTCAGGAGGTTCCTCTCTGCCCATCTCTCCAGCCCGTCCAGGTCCTTCTGAAGGGCTGCACAGCCCTCTGGGCTATCGGCCACTGCTCCCAGCTTTGTGCTGTCAGTGAAATTGCTGAGGAGGCCTCTGCCCTTCACCMGAGTCATTGRTGGATCAGTTAAACAACACTGGGCCTGCTACTGAACCTCGGGAGACTCCACCAGGGACAGGACTCCAACCTGACCCTGTGCCACTGATGACCTCTGGGATCTGCTGTCCAGCCAGTTCTCAATCCACCTCCCTGTCCACTCATCCAGTCCTCTCTTCCTGAGTTTGCCTATGAGGGTGTTGTAAGAGACAGCGCTGGAAGCTGTGCTGAAGGCAACATCCACTGCTCTCCCTCATCCATCCAGCTAACTGACTGCAAAAGRCAATCAGGTTGGTCAAGCACAATTTACCTTTAGTGAATCCATGCTGACTATGCCTGATTACCTTCCCATCCTCTCTGTGGATAAAGACGTCTACCAGAATTACTTGTTTCATCACTCTTCCAGGGATTGAGGTGAGGCTGAATAGTCAGTAGTTCCCCTCTGGAACCCCCTTCTTGCCCTTTTTGAATGCCATTTAAGCTGGACTGGCACTGGAAATGCAAACTCATTAAAATAATTGCAGCTTATTAAATATTTTTTTCCATCTTCAGTTAGTAACTGCAGTATTGTTAGTTRCAACCTTGCAGTCAGTTATTGCCCTTAGTAACTGGAAAGAAACAGCTTCCCTTTGGTTTTCAGTACTTTATTAAGAGTAACTTCACCAGATGCAGATGGYATGGCAGAGTTCAGACCTTTCTTCCCATTACACTTTAGTGATGGAAGCAGTTCTCYCCAGCCACAAGAACTTGGAAATCTCAGCTGCACTGGAACCCAGGCTCAGGCAGTCAAGTCTGCCACAGCTTAAGGAGTCAGTACAGCTCAGCATTTAAGATCTTGCTCAAGGTCAGCAGAGGACAAGACTCAAAAAAGTTATTTCTGAGAAATACACATAATAACTTGAATAAAAATGGCATTTTATCTTAAGTCTTCTGCAGAATGAAAGCACATGCAAATTACAATCTCAAAGATGCACTTCAGATGCTGCAAGTAGATTTTCTTGTAGCAGCACTAAGTTAAGTCCCASTGCACCAAAAGATCTCCCTGCCTTGTCTCCTGACCTACTTTACAGAGACCAGTCTCTCCACTCAGGGCAGGTGAGAGACTGGCCCACATCACAGCCAGACCATCTGTTTAAGATACSACAAGAGTAGACCACAATGCTAGAAGACACCAGGACAATAGTTTGCACATTAATCTAGGAACAGAGGTCTCCCAGACGARTGTGTCAATACAAAACCTTTGATCTTTTATTCTCTGCCCCTCCCACCATTAATTATAGGGACATGCTGCCTTGAAGCACTGATAGTAGGAGGAGGTGCCCACATAACTAATAAGAGAACTTCGCTATCCATGTGGTAATCCCATTCTATCCATGAATGAGCTCAAAAAGCATTCAACTTCTTGGGTAAGTTTAACGCACTCCAGCACATGCAGCCCTGCAGATTCTTTCTGACCACCAAGTCTAACTTTTTCCACCATGGCTGACAAAGTATTGCCAAGACTCATCCTTCTGAAACCCATCTGAAGAACCAAGTTCCTCTACGTATGCTCTGAATATTTGTTTTCAATACTCTRTCTTATTATGTATGAAGCAATCCTGTGGAAAAGATTTTGAGAGCTATGCAACACTGAATTTAACCTCAAAGCACACACCCCTCCCTCCATTAAGTTGAAGTAAGAACCACAAAGTAATAACACTGTTACACAGTAGAAGCTATATTTAGCTTTACCAGGAGAGATTGAAAAAGTAATGGTACTGAGACAGTTGCGCTGATGCAAGTGTTTATTCCAACTTGGTAAGCTATCCTTTATCTTGTTCGGAAGAGAGTTGCCCATTCAAGAAACTCACTGTAGTTATATCTCATAAACAGACCCCTGAATTTTACAACTAGAGCATCTGTGTTGTAAGATACCCTTTCCCATTTCTACACATGAAGGCAACTTAATTAAGAGCACCAATGTGCCCTTAAAGTTTGCTTCTACGCCATCAAACTTCAGAGTGACTACAAGGAAAAGATGACATGCAAGCCTATCTTTTCAGTAAGATACCATGGTATTAACCTACCCAAGTGGTATCAAAGTTTAAGAGATGAAATAGCTACAGAGACCAGATCTAGTTAACATTATAAAGAAAGATAGGAAACTGGATTCAGACAACAGCTTGACTGTGGACACAACCCTGACGACATGCTGAAAGCCATGCTAGGTTTAAGTAAGATCTTTTAATCAGGAGACTGAAAAAGAGCTGTCTGACATGCACACACACACAGGRCAACAGGAAAAGAGACAGCAATTCCTTTAAACAAGATGACAACCAAGCTCAGCCTTTGAGAGCTGATGGCCTACTTAGGAAGCAGGCAGCACACAACTGCCTGTACTTAAGAAATATGGTTCATTCCTGTCTTCAAAAAGGATACAGGGAAGTTAACTTCCCCTTAATTTCTGAAAATGGTAAAGCAAATATAAGAAACCACTTCCAAATTCACAAAGCACAGGGTGATGAGAAGTCAGCAAATACTTAAGGGATGTCATGCATAACCAGCTCAACACCTGCTATGAAGATATCACTGGGCTGGTGTACAAGAGAAGAGCTTTAATATAGTTTATTTCAACTTTAAGAGGGCTTTCAGCATAATCTGCTATAACACACTCCTAGACCATCTGATGAGGCACAAAGTAGACAGATGTACAGCAAAAGGACTGAAAACTGGCTGAACTGCTAGGCTCAAAGCATTGTAATCCTACAAATTCTAAATGGCGTATATGAGCAGAGAGTATGAGGGTCACTATTGCTTTAATATCTTCATTAATGACCTGAGTTATGGAAGAGGGTACATTCTCATCAAGTGTCCTGAGCATACACARCTGTATAGAGTGTTGATACATTAGATATTTGTGCTGAAATTCAGGGAGACCTCAACAAGGCTGGAGAAATGGGCTATCAGATACCTCAAGAAATTCTACGTGAGGATACACAATCCTGCATCTGCCAGGAGCATGTGTGCTGGCAGCTGGTTGACTGAAAAGCAGTTTAGCATGAATGGAAAAAACCCCAYAGACACTGATGAAAGAACTGACCAAAAGCCAATAATATGCCTCAAGCCAAAAAAGGCAAATAGTCTGGAGATAATAATGCTCAGGGAATCTYATCAATATGGATAAATATTTGATGGGAGGATGTACAGAAAGAAGTGACAGACTCTCTTCTGTGAAAATTGAAATACTGGAAGTACATGCGAAGGGTATTTMATTTTGTGGGTGACTGGATGCAGGAAGAGGATGCCCAGATAGGTGTTAAAAAAACGACTTCATGGCATCCTGGGCAGCCTGCTCTGTCTGAGCCAAGAGTTTGGACGACCCAATACGCAGAAGTGCCTTCCAGCCTCAATTTCCCTGGGACAACTTCCCCCTATCTACATTTTTGCATCCCTGTAGATAAGAACAGAGATCAGCCCTTCCATACTGACATAGCTTCACAAGTTCACCAACTGCAGTTTGACTTCCTGCATACTTCAGTCTCTCCCACAACTGAGAATTTACCTCCAGCTTCCTTTAAGAAACAATACCTGGTGCTGGCCTAAGTTCTCATCTAGTCAGAAAAGGAAGAAGTTTGTAGAAGCTCAGGCAGATCTATTTTAAGTTTTCAGATTATACCGCATACTGGTTTCATCTGTGGGTGGATAAAGTTAAGAGCAATAATTATAAAATAGCAACCAAGGCGGCTGGAAGTAGAGCTTCAGACTCTCAGTATATTTTTTGGAGAGGTGCCAGGTTCACTCTCAGAACAAGTGTGCTATGTAACAGCACTCCAGCAAACACCAAGTATTTATATTTGATCAGGTGCTAATAAGAAGTCTAAGAAGTCTAAGAATTCACCAGGGTGGTAACTTGGAAGCAGAGGAGCATGCAAACAATAGATTTCAGTTAGTAACCAAAAATTTGCAGTAGGAGTTTTTAAATTCATCTCCATGAACTAGCAAATTTAAGTTATGCATTCACTGGTATCTGCTTTCTATACTACCTATAAAACAGCCTTGAAGCTCTTATCAGCTGTATAGTTAACAGAGGCAAATGMAAGGTATAGAGAGTTTTCAAGCAGAAAAGCTGAGAAAGTTACATGTAGCCAGTCACAAGTACAGTTATAATTAGTCAGAAATGTCTGAAAAAGGACAAGAGAGTCTGAGTCCTAGGACAGGTGGGATATGAAAGCTTTTGGAGTCCTTGGCAAGAAACCAGTGATGTGAATCAGGAGTCTTATCAGACAGCTGCCAGACTCAAGGCAAACCATAGCAAGAACAGCAAACACCACCACATTAGGAAGATACTCTGATGATACAAGTCTAGAGGACCACAGCTAGGTGACAGCGGAACTAAGCCATACACAACACTTTCTTTCAAACTCTGCACAGCCTACCTGGCACTTGCAACTCTTAGCAGCTTTTTTAATCTGCACAGCCTCAGGGGGCCTGAATCCTGAGTTTTCACACAGCAAAATATCATCTACTTCTCACCTCTGCTCTGAACTCAGTAAACCATTAATACCGCCTTTTCTCCTCATTGTCAAAGTGTTTGTCCTAGTGCACAGAGCAGATTTGCTACCAAAAGTGACAAACTTGTGCACGGGAGTCAAACAGTCATGTGCAAGCAGAACTTCCTTCTTTTTTTAAAAGGAAAAGGAGGACAGAAATACAGACACTTCCCCATTTGTCTTGCCCTCCTCAGCAGATGATCTGCTCTGAACACCACATCTCAATTAGCTTGCATTTCCTCCAAAAGCTAAATCAGCAAGACCTTTTACAACTAACCCTGCCATGAAACCTGAGGAATTGTTTCCTGCTGTATGTTTCTCTTCTCATCTGGTGTTAAAAAAGCCCAAACAAATAAAAGGAAAAAAAACCAAAACACAACCGACATGGTCAGCAGCACACAGGCTCAGCTTTAGCCATCTCTATCTGAAAGACAGTAGGGATGAAGGAAGAATAAACTCAGAGAAACTCAGTGGTCAGGTGTCAAGATAATGTTTTATACAATTAAGACTTCAGGGGGAACAGAAAGATCTTTACAGAAACACACGACCAATAAATGCTACAGAGACAATGATCTACAACTCAAGTGTTTCATGTTTCTTGCAGCATTACTGTGAAAGTCAAGTATTTAGCTGAAAATTTAGGAGGTAAGATGTTGTCAAAATGTCACAGTGCCCTGGTTTCTAAAACTACTGTGTGCTAAAAATCAGGATGAAGATACTACTTCAGACTATGAAAGTTCTGCAGCCCTCTTCCTGAGATTCAGAAAACTTCAGACTAGTCTACTTAGACGGCCTTAGTAAACAGCACAAAAGATTTTCCTTCCCTTTCCCATGACCTACTACTCTAGCAGAATTAGCCACTGTTCTTGAATATCAACCTAATGTTTATGAGACTTTTATACAGGCTCTGAATTACTTTGTTATTTCCACATTTGAATCAAAATCCAAAAGGAGATACACAAGTGGGTGTTCCTGTCCCCCAGGTTTCTGACTCAGGATAAAGTACTCTTACTGAATGGGTCAAAAAAATTTTTTAAAAAAATGCTTTGAAGAACACAAAGCAGTGATGGCAGAGGTTCAGCCACTTCAGGCTACACATCRGTGGGAGTGAAAGTTGAAGCACTTTTTTGGCAGAACTTTACTTGTGAACTTTCTCCAATCAGAGGATTTCAGTCTTAAGTACTTGTAACTTGAAGCACATTTTAGGAGGTTATTTGCTCAGAGAAAACATGAGAAACCCAGAAAAAGCAAATTATCCATTTCATGGTGATGGGCCACCTGTTGTCACTAGCCCTTTTGCTAGAGGGATATCCTAGTAGCGGTCTGGATATGGACAGTTGTCCTTAAAGAATCTAACTCAGAGACTTGGTACAAGGGGAAACTTGTACCAAAACTTCTCCTGCAGTACCAATCTCCACCAGACACTCCCTAAAAAGGCCAGGGAGATCAGAACAGCATCTGCTCAAGAATCAATAAATAACAACTGCACAGCTTTAAGCCTAAGTCTGACTTGAATGCTGACCTCCCTTCGTTACTCAGTTATTGAAGTTCCTCAGCACTGTTAGTTGATTAGTGGGCCAATCTTTCAAAAGATCAGTAACCTACCACCACATATTAAGAATTTTATGATTAACACTGGAAGTGTTCAACGCCAGGTTGGATGAGGCTCTGAGCAACATGGTCTAATGAAAGGTGTCTCTGTACACAGTGCAGATGTTGGACTAGATCACTCTTGAACTCCTTTCCAACTCAAACCATTACATGACTCTTAGACTGAGACATACAAGCCACCCAAAGAATTGTTTTACCTGTTTACCTCCTCTTACCACACTCCCTCTGTAGACTACTCAATACCTAGTGCAAGCAGTTGAATTTTACCATTGCCTTAAAACTAGGAGCACCTGTTTACTAAATTTTTCTTCTGTGGTGGGAAAGAAGTTAACCCATTTTTTTCTTGCCAGTGTGTGAAGCATTAAAGTAAAGAAGGGACATCCCATACAGCAGAGCTGTTGATCTCCTTCCATCAAGACAGTAAGACATTTGGCTTTTTCTGCTAATTCAGCTAGAAGGAAAAAAAAAATATATATTCTTTTCATACTGGAAAGCCTTTCATTCTGCAAGGATCATAACCAAGCACCATTTCCAGGTCCAGCACGGAACTGCTCTCAAGTCTAAACATCACTTACCACAGCCACTTTTGCTCTCCCTTTTAGAGTACTTCTACACTGCCAAGTGCCTGGAACAGGACAGTACTACATAAAGGTACCAGAAGGTGGATTTAATTTCTATTGCTGATGGAAAAACTGGGCAAGAACCTTCCTACTAATGATAAGTTAGCTGACTACAGCCTTGCAGMTAGAGAGGTATTTCTGCTCCAAGATTGCCAGGAATACTGATACACTTCTCAAAACCTCAAAGCAAGATAAGCTTGCTTGCACTCCAAAAGCAAAAAAGTTCTTAAATACATCTGAGGAAAGGTGTTACAGATGGTGAATTACTCCTCCGATCACTGCTACTCAGCCACTATACAGCAGTGTGGACCATGCTAACAGAGTGAGTATGGTACAATCACTGCACTCCTCATCTGCAAGATCTGTGAAGGCAGCTGCCAACTTCTACTGCTATAGCTCTGCCAAACAACAACCTACTTACATGATTAAATCAATCTATCATAGACAAAAACCTCCACAATTTCTGCCCCTGCCTTAGTCACCCTACCCTTCTCTCAGCAGGTCATAAACTCTGACTAATTTCTTAGATGAAGGCATATGTTCCTGAATCRAAGGTAAGCCTGGCTTCTCAGTAGAACAACAGTGGGCAAATGTTCAAGGAGATGACTCCTTACATGGGCAAGAAGAAGGGCTGAATCCCTACACACAGCTGCACACAGATGATGAAATATGCACAGGCCAGGCTACCTTCACTCACTCCCCTGTAGCATGGGAGCGTATCGGGCCAGATACCACTGACAGCCTCAAAACTCTTGGAGCCTGGGGATCAATCYTACCCAGAAGTCGCTCCATACTCCCCAGGACAAAAGCCATAGAAGAAGCACTTCTTGACACCAGCAACTCAGTAACACCCTGTACACACAAACCAGCTGTGATATTCGAGCCCATATCACTCCTTGCAGCTCTTGCTCCCAGGAAATCCTACCCAAAAAACGTCAGGAAGTCTTGTCTACAGAGATACCAAGTTCTTGCAAGCATAGCTAATGCACCAGCAGTGCTGTACTGCCACTACCGTATTATCACCACGGGGAAGCACTTGACAGAGTTCACTAGTGTCCTGTGAACATATGCCAGAGCTAGGGAAGGCAAACACGCATAGATACCCTGTCTGTATTAGTACTGGGAAGAAGTGAGCAGGAGTTCAGCCTGAAAAGGACAATCACAGACAAGCTGATGATAAGGAAACAATGTCAGCCCCAAGCCTTCTCGGTGACGGCTACAAGAAGGAGGYAGCAAAGGTGCTGCAGCAATTCCGCAAAAATTTACACCGATCTGTAGACAGTATGAGCCACAGGTAGACACAGTAAGAAAAATATCGCCTCTCGCAACCCTCTGATGACAGCGCGACCACCAGTGTCCCAGCCGGTACCTCGCAGCAAGGGATAGGATTGTCTTCTCCCTCCGGGGCCGCTCTGGGCTCTTGCAATAGATGTCAGCAGCGCCCAGGGCTTCATCGGCGGGGAGACGAAGCCGGGAAAGGGGATGTATCAGGGAAGGACATACACAACCCTTCTCCCTGCTCTCCTTCAATGCAGAGACTCCTTCAACACCAGAGGCCCCCTCAAATGCCGCGCCCCCTTCCCCCGGGCCGTACCTTGTCGGCGATGCTTCGGGGCAGGAGCAGGTCGGGGCTGGGGGTAAGTGCCGGCCCCATCTCCTCGCTGCTGGACGTGGCCAGGGGATGCGGCATCTCCCGCAGCGACTTGGGCCCGGAGGACGGGAGGGGTTTAGGGGCGCTCGCCGCACCGCCCGACATCGCGCCGGGGCCGGGCAGCGACCGAGGCAAGGAGGGAGGGAGCAGAGGCCGCGCCGCCTCGGCGAGGAGCTGCGGGGCCGCGGCCAGAGCCTGCCCGCCACCGCTCCGATACGAGGAGGAGCAGGAGGCGACGGCTGCGGCGGAGGAGGAGGAGCGAGCGCAGCATCCGCCTGCGCCACCGCCCGCCCCTTTGCAAAGCGCCATCCGCGCCACCTGCCGCCCCTCCCCGCCCGGCCGGGCTCGGACCGCCAGCGGAGGGCGCGGGCCTCCCTACCCGGCGCCGGGGACACAGGCACCACCCCCGGCAGCCACCCGGCCCAGCCGGGCGGGGCGGGGTGGGGAGGAGGCAGGGGGAGACATCGAGACCCGCGAAGCCCCGGCCGGGCCGGTGGAGGCATCGAGAGTCGCGGAGCCCCGGCAGGGCCGGGCCGGGGGAAGCTCCGCGCCACCGAGCGGCCCCGACGGCCACCACGGRCTGCGGCGTTGTTGGGTAAAGTGCCAGAAAAGCAATCCAGCTCCTCGATTTTTCCAGGCTCAGTTCGCCGACCTCAAACTACGCTCATGTTTGAAGGGAAAGTTGTAAAGCGGCTGGTTGCGGTGCAGGTTCGACCCCAGCCGGGCACAAGAGGGACAAGGCCCGGCCTCCGGGACTCCCTCGCGGTGGGARTGGACCGCAAGTGGACACATAGATGTCTTGCACACCAGGCCTGCACAGAAACATGCTTTCTCTGATGTCGTGGGTCTACTTTTACCGCAGAGATCTCACGTTTAGAGATTGCATTGTTGTAGAATGTTACGTCGTGCTGAAAAGAGCTGAAAGATGATGTATCAAGTCCTGATGAAGCGACCCGTGCAAATCTAACAGCGTGTATGCATTACAAAAATTCAGTGATCTATCCCCATTTTAACAATATGGAAAAAGTGCTGATGACTTCGGAATAACTAATAAGTAGGAGAAAAATCATAGTCCGGTCTAAGATGTTCCCTCAGCACATAAAGCAGCTAAATTTGGCTGATAAATTATATTTTTCAAAATAATTTGCTCAACATTAATTAGGCGTCAGAGTAATGTGCTACTGGGGAAAGTGATGTATCACTATAAAAAGTCCATAATCCCTTCCAGCTACAGATAAATATATGAAGAGACACATACAGGCATGTGACCAGATAAGACTTGGATGCTGTAAATACTTCACTTGTGTTTAGCTTTTTCTGGGGAGAACAGACCATTGAAATCAAAAGGGCACTACCAATACCTAAAGCTAAGTTACCAAGTTTTACAGATGCCACGAAGCAGGACAACCATGAGAACACCACACTGTGAACTGTCATTACAAAAAGACAKGCTATTTATCAGAGGGGGAAAATAAGAGAAAAAAAATCAATCATTACTATAAATAACTACTAAATATTACATAACATTTGAACTCCAGTAAAAATCAAAAGTCCAAACCAAGTGCAGGCTCCAGCGAGAAGGAGGCTGTGAAATATTCCCTGTTCATTACACTTCAGAAACAACCTATTTATCTATCAGGAAAAGGAAGCAATGCAAACTACCAGCATAAATACATGCATCCCAACTTTCTTTTAGACTATCCAAATCTTAAGTGGACACTATGGTGATAAAGCAGCAGGCAGGTTCATGTATCTGCCACATTGCTCAGGAACTGGTTCCCTTCTGTTTTGGTTTAGGACTTACTGAGAGCTCTTCCTCTCTTTTCCCTTAGGATCTTCCCTCAGCTGTGTTTCCAGCTTAATCCTTTTCCAAAAGAAACCTGTCAGGGATGCAAACACCTTCCAAAGTTTGGAAGCCTGGGGCTATCCTAGCTCTATGCAAGTACAAATGACCTTCTACTCATTAAACCTTGGCTTGGTGGGCAGCAAGCTGAGCAGAAGCCTGCTGCTTTCTTGCAACAAAGAAGACAGGTGGTATCCAGGCCACCTAAAAAGCAAGCAGCACAGGCAGCAGATCGAGGAYAAGGTTTATCAGTCTCTGCTTGGCACTTATTAGACCTTATCAGAGATCCTGTGATTATGGGATATTTATACAAGATGCTGACAAACTGGGCAAAGTTCAGGGGGAGCACTGAGATGGTTGACCATCTGCAAGCAGCAGCTGTGGGGCTGAGGCTTTTTGAGCCTGGATGAAGCAGACAGCTTCAAGGACAGTTGATTGCATCCTCCAGCATCCCATAGGGAGCGGGTGGAGCAAATGGAACTGGACTCACCACAGCAGACCACAGCAGGAGGACAAGAGGCAAAGGACATCAGTTGAATCAGRAAGTTCCTGATGGACATTAGGGACAACATTTTTCCTCCTGAAGACAGCTGAGAGGCAGAGCAGGTTGCAGAGACAAATTGTGCAGTCTCCATCCTTGGAGATTATCAGGACGATCTGGTGTGATCTCATGTGTGACCCTCTGACCCTTTAAGCAAGAGATTGGACAGAGACCTCCCTATGTCCCTTACAGCCTAAATGATTCAGTGCTGCTACAGATGTCTGATTTCTGAGGTTATGTAAGGTGACCTCTCAATTATCCTGTATAAAAGGATAAAGTTCCAAGCTTCAGAGATCCACTTATTAGTCTAGTTTCCAGTGATAGGGCAATATATGCCTCTTCATTAGTTACATTTATCTGTGTTATCCAAATTGTTTCTGCTATGTCATCCTTACTAATTGCATCTGACACAGAATACTTAGAAACATTTTCAAATAACTAACTGGATCAGTATATGCAAACTATAGGAATATTTGTGCACCTGTGAATACAAGTAAGTTGAAATCTGGYTGGAAAAAGTTCAGAAGACATTAGTGGAAGAGCGGTTACACTGGAAAATGGCGATTGCTGATTATTATGGTGGTATTCCTAAATCGGGTTATTAAAGTTATGTTAAATTTCAGAATTCCAACACATAGCATGCTGTAAAGTCAAGCTGGCTAACTGTCGACACTAGGTCACTTCAATGTAATTTATGACAATTAACACACTTTCGAAAACCAAAACAAAATGGATAGGCAATCTAACACTGTCTTAATGACTAATGACATGTCTGTCTTCCTCTGATTGCAGTGAGTACCAAGTCTGTAAGGATCTGTACAGASAGCAATCTAGGTTTAACTGCGATACGTACCTTAGATAGCAGATGCAAACTATGAAACTGAACAATTAGGAGATGGCCAAGCTGGATGGAGCTCTGAGCAACCTGTTCCAGTGGAAGGTTCCCTGCCTGTGACGGGGGGGGGGGGGTTGGTACTGGATTATTTTTAAGGTCCCTTCCAACCCAGTCCATTCTATGCTCTATGAGAAGAGTTCAAAAACCATAAATCATACTCTAAAATAGATTGTACTTTAAATGTGTAACCTTAAAAATCTGTACAATTGTCTGGCCTTTGCTGTATTCTCTGTGAGTTCRTATCACAGACTAGGGTGAGCTTTTAGTTTCCTCTTCAGCCATAAGAGAAACCCATTTCTATTTTTCTTTAACATGGAAGATGACAATGTTATGTAGTTATTTTCAAGATTTGAACTTCAAAAAGAAGATAGAACATTGAATATGAAATTAGAGTTAGGAACAAATCTTGTACTTTCGTTACAACTAATCACACATTATGAACAGAGGTCATAAAGAACTCCAAATCTCTTGGGCATAAAATGAAACAGAAAAGAAGGGTATGCTATGTGGCTGACTTCTTGTAGGAATCGTTTTCTATGCACAAACAGGAACCTCTA
Organism: Malurus melanocephalus; assembly: GCF_030028575.1. Taxonomy (NCBI): domain Eukaryota; kingdom Metazoa; phylum Chordata; class Aves; order Passeriformes; family Maluridae; genus Malurus; species Malurus melanocephalus. The sequence goes on from NW_026623460.1 coordinate 430,942, forward strand.
AATGTATCAGCATGTGATCATTTGGCTCCCAACAGCAGACACAAGAGTACTGCCAAAAACTGAGGAAGGAAAGTGTCTATTTTCTAATAAATTAAAAAATTAAATTAAAAACCGTAATTCTGCTAGGAAATTATGAGTATTAAGGAAATTACGTATCCTTTTCCAGTTTGGTGGTATAATTTTATGACTAGTATTTTTCTTGACAAATATATTGATTGTTTTCTTTCATTAAACATCGACCAAGCTAAAACCGTCTAGCACATGAAACATGCAACCAGAATAAAATACGCAATGAAAAACCAAAATCAGTGTCAGGCTGAAAAGAGACTGGTATTCAATGTCCACATCTCAATCCAAGTTACCTTTTAAAAACTGGCATGCGCTCCAAGCAAAATTTATCTATCTATTTATTATGTTTATATCATTTCAGCTCAGAAACAAGATGAAACAGAGGAGTATGWGTGTAATGCTAACTGAGCAACAAGACAAATGGTCAATTTTGGGATCATGAATCTCACAAATCAAGACAAGGGACACCAATATCACATGTTTTTTTTTCTGAAGAAAATAGTTCTGACTCTGTCACTGAAATCAAAGTCTGCAGGCTACCTCGTAGGTAGGACTGTTTACTAGGATAAACAGGGAAAGAAAAGATCCACGGATGATGTGCAGAAAAATCTATTTACAAATTTAAAGGTAGGAAGCACCTATCTTGTGCTGCTGTTCTTATCTGGAATGCCAGTTACTCTAGTAAAACCACCCAGGATGTTTTTATAATGGCAGATGGCTTTGTAAGTGCTCGGTGTGAGCCTGAAAAGGACTCTCAGTTGTTTCTTAACATACTTTTTGTAATGCATCTTCATCTTCTTGTCCAGATAATGAGACATAAAATAACAGCATTTACAATGAATATCAGGAGGTTAACTTCATGTTATATTTATTCACTAGACCAGATGTAAARCCCACCTGCTTTTCATCACTTGAATTCAAGGATTCTTGATAGTACACTCCAGACAGTACAAACAATAAGGTAGGCTCGAGGCCACAACAGACATACTGGCTGGTTTGACAGGTCAAGAGCAGTAAAAGCTTTTTTCCATGSTGTCAACAGCCTCTTCTCAACTGTATTATTTTTTCCCCACTGTGGTCTACCTTGGCAAGGATAATGTTTGTGTTTGCCTGCACATAGGCACATACGAAACTAGTATGGAACAAGACCTTTCTAGAAGATGTAAAAATCCCCAAAATGCAACTGTCTTTTCAGAAAGGGTCCTTCCGTATGCTTTTAGACCTCATGTCTTGTACTGCAAAGACTGGAGAGGGCAGGCTTTTGACTTGACTGTAAATCCTATGCACATGCGCATTGACTCTTTATGGAGATAGGATCAGTTTCAAGTCAAGAGCACACAACATGTGAGCATTCGTGCACACATGTAAGCTAATTCATAATTCATAAGCTTTTGCTGCATTAAAAGCCTTCAAAGCTGTCAGGTTTGATGGGGGTGCCATGAACAGGATTGGGGAAACACAGGATATTTGTGCTACAAAGTGGAAGTCTGTGCTAAATGGCTATAAAATGAAAAATCAAAAATCTAGTCAAGGAGAAAGGCTCTAACTATGGATACAGTACCTTTACACAATTGGATTTAAAAAAAAAAAACCCAACCAATTTAAAATGCTTGAAGACTCTTCAAAACACATTTTATTTGAAGGGTTTTTTTTTGCCACATATGCAATAAATCAAAAGAAATAAAATTAGGATGGATCTGTAGGAGTAGCACTGCACTATGGAAATAAAAGCACTCTGGAAGATCATGGTTCAAGCCCAGGAGACATCGTGCACATACTATTATCACTTACAGGGAAAAGTCCCCAATGTGTAAATCACTATTTTATCTCAGCCTATAGTGAATCGAGCTCCCATGGTCATTCTGAAATACTGCGGTTTATGTTCATTCAGGATTACATTCAACACTGCTTTTGTTTGGGATACACAGCTTCCTCTACTCCAAGATAATAAGAACAGCRAGCCTGAAAAACAGCATTTTATCGCCTCAAGGAACAGCATGGCAAGATTTGTGAGGCTGCATATAAAAACAGCCTCTTTTTAAACCGAAGATTTTGTAATGGCTTTCCAACAGACATGCCGTAAATGCTTTATTTATATTTTTTTATTTGCTTATGCTACACTAGAAGGAGGAATTTCAGGCAAAATGAAAGTATTCTGACACATGAGATATTAGATACCATTCCTTTAAAGGGCTACATTTCTTCCTGTTTCTTTAACCCAAGGAGGAAATTAATTGATATTATACTGATATGAAACACCTCCCAAAGCCAAGGGATCCTTTGACTGAGGCATGACCATGTTTCTGTAGAGATGCTGAAAGTTTCTACTATAATAAATTTTCACCACACTTGTACATAAACAAAGAATTAATGAGTCCCAACTTTTCTTCATCTGAGTTTCCATGCTGATGATTCTTTCTCCTTGCCCTGCTGCTTCTTCATTTGTTACCTTTCTTTCTTGATCCCCAACCACTGTCCACTAATTAAGGACCACTGTCCACTAATTAATTCTTCTAACCAGTGTTAGCTGTGTAAAGAGAAGCCGAGCAGCTAGGCTTCTCTGCCTCAAACTGCAACKTTTTAGAATCCCTTACATCATCAGTCCTGCCAYGACAACAAAGAGAAATGCACCAGGTAGGGTTATTAGCGTGGGTGCTATGCTGCTCTTCTCTCACCATGCTTCTCAGCAGTTTAGGATTGCAAGCAAAATGTCTAGATAAAATGGTCTGCCGATCATTCAAGGAAGAATAATTAAAAGGGAGAAAAAAATTAGCACATATGACATTTCTCAAGGCAAAATGAGAAATTACAAAATGAAACAAAACAAAAAAACAATACCAAAAAGAATCAGAAGGGCAGGTGCTCAGTCAGCTGTTCATGCATATAGAACAGTTTACAATAATACGAATATGTGGGAAAGGTGGCAATGTTTGCTTCCCACAGTATTAATTAACCAGGCTTTAAAGCAAACAGAAAACTCCCTGAGATTGTCTGCTGGTTTGGGTACAGGCACACACACCCCTACACAAACACACACGCATACCCACATACTGCTTTTACCAGGCAAACAGTCTAGGTACTAAATTCCACATCTGGACATCACAATTTTCGAGACATAAACTTGTTTAGTTTTACAAGGGTCAAGCACTTAGTGAGTCTTTAAAAACTATAAATGCAAGAACAAATAGCATACTTATTTCGCAGAATATTGCCGTTCTGATAGGATCTATGTGTATCATACCAAGGCATGCTATTTTAAGACAAATWAATCCATTATTATAGAGACTGACAGGATTTTTATATATTCTGTACACTCTCAAAAATGTAATTTATTTCTTTATTAAGTTAAGCTGGCTGCAGCAGATCTTACTTGTTAATTGCTTTCAATATCTCAGTATGTTTTTGGTTGTCCAAGCTAATGAATTAGTGTCACATTTAGCACCATGTACATCCTTCATCTGTTTTTACCTATAAAGAAGTCCATCATAGCTAAACCAACAGTTTTTAATAAGCCCTTTTTTCACATGAGGTCTGAAGAGTGATGAGGTTATGGACTTCTAGCATTTGATGAAAGTAGATGAAATTATTTGCAGTGTACAGAAGGTTTGACTACCACATCCAATATCACCCTTCCTGTAAGGAAATGTCATTTGCTCAGAAGTGCCTGTTACATACTCCATCAAAACTTTAATATTAATATCCTTCAGTAAATGCATGTCTACAYAGACACCTTGAACTAAATAATAAAAAAGTAACTGATTTCCTACATTTCCTTAAATTCAGTTAAAGAAGAAAAAGGGCCTTTATTTCATGAAAAGTGTTTAGCGCCTTAAAAAAACCCKGCATAGAAAACTTACTTAGGTGATGATTTTTGGTTACAAGGAGGTCAGTGTTGGCCCCATCTGTATGCAGTCTTTTAATTATTTATTCATTTATAGCAGTGCTTAATAATTGGTTTTATCGATTTACAATCACAGCTACAGCTGTTATAATCCACAGTTCAAATCACTACTCCGTCTGGTTTGATTCAAACGGAAGTATTTTCAACGTGAGGACATAAACCAGTAAGTCTCAGATTGCCGTTTTAACACTAAGRTTTATCCTTCAGGTCAGACTCGATCACTTTATCAGGTACTCTTACCTATACAGCTGTTAATTGACATTCCAAAAGCAAACTGTGCACTAGTTCCATGAACAAACCTTTCTGGAATTCATGGTAAATATTGCTRCTGTGTTCCAACACAAGCTGAATGGCAGTGATTTAAAAAAAAATTAGAATGAAAGGGACAAGAGGACACAACCCCAAGCTGCGCCAGGCAAAGTTCACGTTGAACATTAGAATTTCTTCCCTGTAAGGGTGATTAGACTTTGGAATGGGCTGCCCAGGAAGTTAATGGCGTCACCGTCCCTGGAAGTGTTAAACAATGACTGGATGTGGCACCGAGTGCCACTGTAAACATGGTGGTGCTGGGTCACAGGTTGGACTCGGAATCTCGGACATTGGTTCGGTGAGCCCTTCCCTTCACTCGTGGGTTTTTTTTCACTATTTAGCCGCGGTGCTGCCCGGACTCCCCATAGCGTGATCCCAGCATGAAAACCTCCCGCTCCCTGCCGTGCCCAGGCGATGCCAATGAGGAGCCGCAGGGCAGGCAAACACAGCCTGACCGCTGAACGCAACCCTCTCATGCGCACAGGCCCGACCCTTCCGGGCGCGGGCAGAGCCAGCGGGGCGCGGGCTCGGGAAGTGCGAGAGGAACAGGGAAGGGAGGCCGCGGGAAGAGAGGCGGGCGCGGGAACAGGGAAGGGAGGCCGCGGGAAGAGAGGCGGGCGCGGGCAGCGCGAGGAGAGGCGCGGGCGCCGTCGCGCGGTGCCGCGTCACGAGCAGGGGGCGGGGGCGGCGCGGCTGCGCTGCGGGGAGGGCGAGCTGAGGGGCCACAAGGAGCCGGAGAGCCGAGCCCGCGGGCAGGTGCGTGCGTGGCGGGCGGGACTACCGGCACCGGGCCCGGGCCGGCCGGGCTAGGGCCAGCATCGCCGCTGGGCTGGGGAGAGCCGGGGAGCCCATCCATCCATCCATTGTGGGCGGGAGGGAAAAGGCGAGCGGGAGAGCCCATTCCGAGCCGTGTGGGGGGACGCGGGCCGCTACGGCACTGGGTCAAGCCATCCACGCCGCTCGGACAAACCCGTCCCGACCGCTGCCAGTGCGCTTAATTAATACKGTCTGTGAGTTGTTAATTCACTGCGGCGTTGCTGCTCAGGGATCCACAGGTCCAGGGCGTAACAGTGACCCGGACTCCTGTGGAAGTCTGGTTGTGACTTCTCATTTGCGTTTCCTGCAGGATTCAAGGTCCCCGTCCGCGGCTCCGCCTGGCTGAGCCAAAGCTCTTCGCCACTGCACTTTACAGCCTGGCACCTTGATGGAAACAGAAGTTGATGGTGGCCCGAGGTGATGTATGGCCTAGGAGCAAGCCTCCTTCTGTTTTGCCGCAGCTGCAGCCAACTTTGGCTGGCATTGTTTGTGGGGTTTAAATTGCCTGTCTTCAAACAATCAATTTCTCTTGAGTTAGACCTAAACTGGGATCTTCCAAGGCATTTAAGGACTACAGTGGTTTGATGTGACTCTTAAGTGTCAACTCATGTACCTTGTCAGGAAGAAGTCAAATTGGGAAAATGCATGTATGACTCTAAAAGTTATTCTTACGAGAATAGAAATTATGAGAAATTGCTACTACTGCTAATAGAAATTACTAGAATCTGTAAAGAAGTACTTATCACAATACTTGATATTTCAATCTGAAAGTTTCAGTCATAACAATATGAACTCTATATTTTAAGCAGTGCATATACTGTGTTTGGGTTGTGCTTTCTTAACAGTTGCCGTATTTATAAAGTCTCTAACAGAATGAAATCAAAGCTCTCCTTTTGAAGGAGTATGTTCATATTAAACTGTGCCTATTTTTCAGAWTTTTGTGGGGGTTGAAAGATTTGAACTCCAGTTGAATAAAACAAGGGCTGATAATTGAAGAATGGCAGCAAATCCTTCAGGACAAGGTGAGTTTTAATCTAACTATTCAAGGGAAAGGACTGCAAAATGGCAGTGAAGTGACTATAACTAAGTTTTTTTTATGGGAAGGTGAAGAAAGGGAAAAGAGGTGGGACTGAAAGCAGCAGAATGGCAGCAGTCCTTCTGGGACAAGATACACACACATTAAATGTTTGGAAAAAACCRCTGATGGCTGGCGTGCTCTGAGTTACTGAGCATAGTGTCATACTCACTCACATGCCTGTGGCACAGTGATCATTTTCTGAAGGTTATTTCGCACACTTACAACACTTGGTATTGAACATGACTGGCAGCTCTTGTACTCAGCACCAGAGAGCAGCCAAAAGTCATGATGAAAATAGCAAGAGCCAGGCAGTAATATCTGTCATCAAGTGGCCAGGTCTGGGAGGAAAAGCCAGTTAAAACTGTGATGCTAACGGTGATGGTTCCTTTTTACGAGGATGCATCTGAATTGCAGCCTTAAAATTGTAGGAGTGTTAGTAATGGTCTATCTGTCCTGGTGATGCAGGTGCTTTAGAGGGAGCTGAGGCTCTTGGGGCTGTCACTTGCTGAAATTGAAGAAGGGTGTTAAATCGCCATCTAGAGGTGCCTTCTGGAAACCTTAGTGGAAATGTATGGAAGAGCCTCCGAGGAAAAAGCTGCTCAGGTGTGGCCCTTCATTTACRTTGTGGGTTCAGTTCCCCAGCAAGTGGAGACTTTTGCACACCGTGTTTGCGTCTTCTCCTCAAGCAGGCCTGCCAAGCTGGGTGTTGATGGATGATRCTTCAAGTTGTGAAGTATCATGACTCCTGTGGGTCCAGAACACAGATGTGACTTGTTACTTGATGAAAAGGAGGTAGTTTCTGGAATGCTTGGTGAGATTTTGTGAAGTGTTGAGAGAGGAGTACTGCAGATTGCAGAACTGTCTGTTGGCAAATTTTAACCCTGAGAAAATTTTTTGTACTTAATGGCAAATCTTGCTTTATTCTGTGAATACTAAGTCAGCATCACTGCAAGGAATAGAGTGCTGTCACATAGAGTTAAAAGCTGCTTTTTCTTAAATATATTGGTTTACTGAGCAATAAGATGGGGTTTAAGTGCCAGAACGCCTTTGCTTCTCTCCTGACTCCATTCTTATAATTTAGAGCCTGGTAATCTGCTTTTATATTTGAGATGCATTTAGAGACTCACTAAAGGAGCTGTGTAATTATCGTATGARAATTGTTTGCACTAAGGACACAAGAGATACTATCAAGTTTAATTACCAAATAAGCCTATAAATAGTACAATTAGGAAAATTAGAAAGGAGCAGATAAATATAAACAACAGTTCAGGATTTCTTTCTTGTCCAGATGCAGTCTAGTAGTGAAAATGATTGAGAAAAACCCTGCATTTTTAGCTTGCATCATAGCATACATATTAGTACCGTTCAAGCAATCCATTCTTTTTACTTGGACGAAAGGAATAGAAATTAACTGAAACTCTCACTGGAAGGATTATGAATGGTACAGCTTACTCAGGCAGGACTGTAAAGATTAATTAAACATTAGCCTTCTACACAGGCAGAATGTGATGGTTATTTTTTTGTACCAAATTACTGCATTTCCTTTAATGGGTACCTGGCATTTTGTCAGGAGTTAATTTGAGTTTTCCATTGACTACAGACTCAGACTAGAAAAGTTAAGATTTTGTGGGCTAGACTCTTATTCATTGGCCTTTTAGAAAAGCACTTTTGTTGAGCTGCATATGAGTGCAGAGAAAACAAGCAGAACTGAATGAAAAGCCTTGCTTCAGTTTATTACTACCACATGGAACTGACTGCATGAGACTGACTAAGGCGTTTGAAATGGATGGAAAATCTTCTAGCATGCTGTGCATTGTCCTCTAGATGAGCTCGTAGACAAGAATGGTACACTTTGAGGGGAGAAGTCACCTTTTGAATTACAGCAAATGCTTCCAGGTGCTCCTGCTGTAGTACTTCACAGTATTTAGGCAGCCATGCCTTCATCAGGCTGCTCCTGTGTAATGCCTTTCTGTGCAGCAAGGCCAGAGCACACCTTGGGTGTAACTGAATTAACCACTCTGTGTGTGAGTCCTCCTAGAGGAAGCCCTCTAAGATGAGAGAAATGTAACTGCTCAGGACAGAATTCTTCTTTAAGTCCCCAAAGGTGGAAAAAATACAGATCCTGCTTGAGACAGGGCTGAATCTTTCAAAAAATAAGAATTCTGGTATGTTGGAAGAACAAGTTCTTGAAATCTGAACAGAATTCTAGGTTTCCAGCTGTAGCAATTCTATAGAGTCTCGTTATATCATGGCAGTTGTTTTTGGCCTGAGGGTATGTAAATGCATGCATGTAGCACATTCTAAACAGCTAGATTTAGCTCTCTGTTCTCTTGAGTCTGAAAAAGTATATTGTGCTATTCTGCAATGAATTATTTCATCATCTMTATGCTTTGCTGTTCCACATCTGAGTCTGATCTGTGTGTAAGCAAAGTGCTTGAGAACTTTGCAGCCATAAAGCTGTCAATGACTTGCATTCAGCTATGCATGTAGCTGTTCTGGAGGCACAGACAAAATACTAATGTATTTTTCAGTAAATCAGTTTACTGAATAACTAGTATGCCTTTTGTTTTATTGTCACGCAAAGTGTAGGAAATCATGTCCAAATGTKAATTGTTACTGTGAGTTTTGGTGTGCAGCAGACTGTTAGATGATGTTTTGAGATACCAGTCATCATAAGCAGAAGAGGACAGCACAATAGAATTACTCCTTTTTTTTCCCAAGTGGTGTGTGTTTAATAAGTGTTCTGCTTTTTAAGAGGTTGCTGTGTCACTTTATGAGTGCTGAATTTATAGAAACAATTTATAGAAACATGCACTTCAGTAAAGAAATTGCTTTAAATTCTGTCTGAATAGAATAGGCAGGACAATATGCAGTTCCTTTCAATGTTCAGAGCTTGGAGCTTGCATCAGCTTTGAATACATTTTCCAAGTAAAAGTCTACCTTGAACACAAAAGTAGTGGAGGGCTCTTTTGTGCTGTTACAGGYTTATGGACAAATGATAAATAATGTGTCTTAGAAAAATCTTCATTGTGCTGTGAATTTGAAGCAATCAACAGATCAAGGGAAAGATCATCAGTGAAAAGTAAAAATTTAAAAGTAGGTAAAGGTRTTGCTGTTTCTTGCCATGAGAGTTAGTTAGAAGAACTAACTGACAGAGATAGGATGAGACAGGGTGGTAGCATGAGGTGTTAGGATTAGATTAAAGAGAGAAGCTTGCTCTGAGCTCTTAAAGCTACCAGTATCACTCAGCAAGACTCCAGCTTTCTCTTTCTTACTTTTATGTGCAGAAAATAAGTGCAAGTAATTATTCAACTCCTGTACAAATACAATGTTTGATCCCAGAAATAGAGGTGTCAGAAAGGTTTAAGTTTAAAATGTCCTGAATCTGCTACATTAGAGAGTAATCTGAGGATCTAGGTGCTCAGTTTGACATCTGACACTGTCATTAGTCTATTTAGTTGCCTTTAACAGGTCATTTTGTGTCAGAACTCATGACATAAGGAGAAAATAATAATCTGCAGTATTCAAACTGTTGAAAATATTAGTGCAACTCAGCACAGTCCAGGGAAGTCTAAATTTAAAGTTTTATAGGAAGTTCCTGTGTTTGAAAATCTGCACATACTTTCACATGTGAGAATGTGATCTGTACTAAGGATGGCTTTTGATTTTTGCATGTCCACATTTTTAGTAATAGAAAGCAGAACAGACAAATCTGCAGATGAAAAATTATTTATCATTGAAGTGGGAAACTTCTGTAGGAGTTTCAAGTTGGTCTTCATGAGAGCACTTTGGGTTCCTGGACAAGCAGCAATCTAAATGAAAGTCTTGCTTATGTACTGCCAGATACGGTTAGTTACTTTATAAGGATGCCAGAATTCCTCTATAAAATGGATTTCTTATGTTCCACCCCTTCCATTGTTAACCTTTAAATAAACAGGCTTTGCTTTACATTTTGAAAGAGTTTAAAATACSTGCAGGAACTTCACATATCTCAGCCAAGGGATACTAACATGTATATGTTGAATGTGCTTCTCCCCTTTATTAAGCAGGCTTTTCTCTCTTTGCCATTAACAAATTCTCTTAAACAAATTACTTTTTCAGCACAGCAGGTTGCTGGTGGTCTCTGTCAGAATTCTAGTGGAAAATATTACTTAAGAATAAACAGCAAAAAACCCAAAAATCTCACTACAAAGCTCTTAGTAGAGATACAAGAAAAAARAATACTTGGGTTACTTCTGAATGCTGCTAGAGTTCCTGCCATAAGATACTGTAACAAGACCCAAAATAGAAGACAGAATCTTCTACAGTTTCTGATCACAGTTTAAAAGCAGCGTTTAAAATGTTTCAGGCTTTTCTGAATCATACCATCTGCTTCATGATAAATTTAAGCATATTTAATCTTTATTTTTTTAGATCACAACAACTTACCTTAAAAAGTAGTCTCCTTTTTTCTTTCATTATTTATCATATCTTCTGAACTCCAAGCATGCAGTTAGATGTATGCAGCTCAGGATAAGCAAGCAGTAGCAGAAGGGTGCTGACTAGTATGTTAAGTATAAAGGTTTTTAATTAAAGTTATTAAATTRTTAAAATTGTGCAGAATGAGCATATAGACTTGGTTGTTTCAGATCAGATTCTCTTAGAGGTGCTTCAGTCATGTTATCCACACATCGTCTCCAGAATTTACAAGAAAGTAAAGTCTGGGCTAGCTGCAGCTCCRAAATCTTAAAGCCTAGCTTCCTGGCAAGATTTCTCAGCCTTTGTATKTCAGCTGTGTTTTAATGTTTCAGATTCATTGCAACTGCATGGCCTTCAAAAAAAGAGGTAGTGTGCAATACTGGAAGAGCAGAGAAACATCCAAGACCTGAACCAATATTCTTACAAAACAGATTTTAAGTGGAGCTAATGCCACATGGGAAGGAGAGATTAGTGGAAAGAAAAATACCAATTAAGTAATTGCAATAAAAAATGTATTAAAAATGTCAAAATTATTGTGAGTGACCTTACATAAAACTGCAGTGCAATAAAATCAAAAGACTGCTCCTTTCAAGAACTCTTCAGACATCGATGTTTATGGGTGTGTATGTTAGGCATGGTAGAAGAAAAAGGTGAGGGTTCGATACCAAGGCAGTACAGATCCAAATTGTTATTTGGAGTTGAAGATTTCTATCTGGTAATTGTTCCTTCACTGAGCCRTGCAGATGAAATGAATACTGGATTATGTAATTGGACACCAACACAAGGTCAGTCAAATAGGATGAACTTCGAGTGCAGCCACTGAAAATAGATGATTTTGCCTTGACATGCTAATACTCTGCTTAGGAGTTACCATGTCTGACCTTCCTAACAGTTTGTGGGCTACCATGTTTTAGTGCTGTCACTAAGACAGCACTCAGGGTAGGGGCACAGCACGCAGCATTTACAGTGGCAATCGTTGACTTTTTTGTGAGGAGAAAATAAAGGAGATAACTTGACTTTCATATCTCTTTTATTTTAATAACGGTGTCATAACTTGTTATGTATAGAGCAGCAGCAAATTAGAGATTTAGAAAGTGTGTATTCCTGAYGTGAGGCGTGTCCTTGGTGGCATAAAACCCTGTGAGAGTCACTATGAAGCTGCTGTCCTCAGCTGTGCTGTTCAGGCATACTGGGCAATAGCAGGGAGTTGTGCATTTCGTTTGTTTGAGGCCTGCAGTGAGATTCTTTATTATGTARGAGTCCTGTGTAGGTACAACAGTTTTGCCATGTTTGTATTTAGAAGGCAACATGGGAAAATACGTAGATGGCAGCTACTTGGGGCACTTTGAAATTCTCTCAGTCACCCCTCTTTCTGATCCCTTTGCTAGTATTCAAGGTCTCTTGGRGAGAATGATGAACAAAGTACATGAAGGCGATGTTTTTATTTTGTCAACAGACAGTATGATAGTTTAATTTTGCTTCTTTATTCCAGTATTTGATTGTATTCAGAATAAAGGTGGTGTTTATAGGTAAAGACATCAGTATGTCCTTACCTGTTTAAAGCTTTCTGCATAGATTAATGAAAGACATTTGTATAAACAAATATGCAATATTAGTGATTAGCTTATTCTTACCTGTTATATATGTTATACTTGTGTTATAGTTCAAGTTCACTGACAGGAGTGATTAGGCCTCATGAATATATTAATGCATTCTTAATGTTGAATATTGTTGAACTTTCAATGACTACATTTTTAATCTAGATTCAGGTAAGTTTATTTTTTTGGAAGGCAGGTATTTGATCGTGTACCCTCATGATACCCTGATGGCTTGGGAAGAGACAGGATCTAACTTGAGTTACAAACCTCTATTTTAAAACTTATCAATATGCATGATAGCTTATGGAAGTTATTGCATGCTGTAAAATGAGAAAAGGAAAAATGAGGCCTGTTTATTAATAGCCTTTTCAAATGGGTACAAAGCTTTGAAGATTAGTGTATTTATCTTAGAGTAATTTTGTACAGGGGATTCTAATTCCAAAGGGTTTGGGTTGGGCCACAGAGTAAATAAATATCTCTGATATTTTTCTGTCATTTTCACCAGGTTTCCAGAATAAAAATAGGGTTGCAATCCTGGCAGAACTAGACAAGGAGAAGAGAAAGTTACTTATGCAAAACCAGTCTTCCACAAATCACCCTGGAGCCAGGTATTTTATGTTCTTAGACCTGTTTGTAAATCACTGATTACATCAAGGGAAAGAAACAAGCAGCTAGTGAGCTGTAAACTTACACAAGTACTTAACAGAAGTATTTTCTGACCATCTTTAATAACAAGACAGAGGGACATTGCTCTTTAGGAACATACTAGTATTTAAAATTGTTTACATAGCATGAATTTTGGCTTACATAATTCTCATTTGAGAATGAGAGAAGCAGATACGCTTACTCAAGTGTATTACAGTCTATCATAAAGAAAAATCATGAAGCAGACACTGACAAAACATTTAATTATTAAGCAGAAATGCTCTGGGCAATGGAAGTAGCAGACCATTAGGTTCAGGATTCTGTGTGCTTAGAAAAGACCAATTACAGCAGGAGTGAGTTATTCTTGAAACTTCCTAKATGYAAGACAAAGCCAGTTTATGATACTKCAGATAATCCTGTAAAAGATGCTGTGTTGTAAGGATGATTCCACACCATAATCGTCTAATCTGAGTTTAAGAGTTGGTATGGGGATATTTCCCATACAAGACAGAAGATCAGATTTTTGTCATAGACTAGGAAGTCACACAATAATTTATGTGGAGAAATTGAGATCCTTAAACTTTGGGGTTACCATGAAGTTAGTACAGTGCTGTATTCTAAACACAGTGTAACCTKCAACACCTGTACAAGAGTCAGATACTCTGGTTACAGTCTGCTGCCCATGTCTTTTTCCAGAGAGATTCCATGCCACTTTTAATTCCTTCATAATGTCAAAAAGCATGCAGAATACTTGAAAAAGTCTGATTTAGACCTTCTGAGTGAAGTATGAAGTTATTAATAATAACTGTATGTGGTTATTATTTGATCAAAATTGTTGATGAGAAAATCAGAATATCATACTGTTATTTACAACTTCTGGCAGCAGATTTCCTGTACTTTCTTACAAGTCTGAGTTTCAGGGAGTGCTTGTTTACTCTTTTTTTTTTTTCTGTAAAGAAATATAACACTGTATTCTGGTGACCAGAATTAGAATTACTAATTTTGAAGGTGGGCATGGGTTGGAACCTACACTGCAGCAGTCAGACTCTCTGCTTTGGCATGGTGGGCTGATGTGTGATCTTTGAGAGGCTGACAGTTTTTTGATGTTGTGCCAAAGCTCTTGGACTRCAGAGTTATCAGAATTGAGCCCAGAAAAATGGTGCAAACTTGACTGAAAGAGGTTGATGTACCTGAAACACAAGAGTGGCATGGACAGCATAAGGGTGAATGAGTTAATTGGTTTCTGGCCTTGGCATGTGAAAATCCTGTATCAGAGAACAAAGACCTCTCTTAAAAATGTCAGCTTATGGTKAAGCTTTAAGCTTATCTGCAGGAATCACATTGAAAAGTTAAAGGGCACAGATTAAACACAAATTGAATACCTTCAAGATAACTGAAAACAATATATTTTAAATAAAGCAGTACTCTTCTCCAGCAGTGAAGCTTATGTCAATACTTGCATAAGCAGCAATCCTCTGAATCACTTAGCTTTTGTTAGGCATTTAGGCATTCAGATTTGTCTGAAGATTTTTTTCATGGCTGCTTCTCAAAAACTGCTTTACTAWATCAGTTGTTGACATTGAAGCTGCTGGTAAAGTTCAATTGACAAATTTGGAATCCTTGTCATTTGTACTTTTGTCTATGTGACTGGTAAGAGCAGGATTTTCAGCAGCAGTCTCCAGTGACARTTTCAGAGGTAGTTTTGAATTGTCTTGAGATACAATTCCGAGGGGCAACCCTCACCCGATTTTCATCTGTTAGTTACATAGAGTTGGGGATGCTTTTTATGTCTCCTTTTTGGATTAAGAAGGCAGACAACTCTTAAAATATAAAAGACAAGAAAAACATGAATAATATTTAATTTGAAATCTTACGCTGCTCTGAGATAGATAAGCTAAGGCAGTGTTAGGTACTTCAAGCTATCATCAAGGGATCATTATTTCAGTAAACATCAGTAGGAAACTCCTTTATCATAGGTAGTGGACTGCTGCCCCCCCCTACCAAAGAGCTATTTTTATACTGAAGTCTGCAGAGTTCTAGTTAGTGCTTCTGTTTATCACAGTYGTTCAGAGCAGTCACTCGGTGACTGAGTAGTGGTGAAAGCACAAAGCTCCTTTAGAAATTGCTTGCATTATTTAACACTGCATCCCAGTGTTTCACTGGCTTCAGTGCGACTTAACCCATGAGCAAAATCCACAGGTTTAGTTTGTCAGGAGCTGTTTATGATGGCTGAAATGATTCATCTGTGGTCACTAGGTGTACTCTTTTTTTCTCTTACATTAACAAGTGGTAATTACAAATAGTAACAATTGTCAAGCCATGAGTGAAATAACTGGAGAGCTGAGGAAGTCCTGATATTCATGGCTGGAAGGGCAAAGACACATGTTTTRTCTTGGCCTGTGTCATGCCATCTTGTTCTTTCTTGCAGCATTGCACTTGCAAGATCACCTCTGAATAAGGATTTCCGTGATCATGCTGAGCAACAGCACATTGCAGCACAGCAGAAGGCTGCACTGCAGGTGAGCTGATACCATCAGAGTTTAGCTTGGCTCTGTTTTAGATGTGCATCCCTTCAGAGRGCAGCCATGCTCCTAGAGATATTGAAAAGCCCGTTTTAGAGATGAGGTRTCTCGCATTTCTGTATGTCATAAGTGAAGTCTTCCTTGTTAGGATTAAACATCTCCTTAGGCACAGAGAGCTGCACCCAGCCCCACAACCCATCTCTTTGTGTCTCTGTTGAGCTCCCTCCAGTTTGTATCTCAAACTGAACTCAAGACAGCTCTCCTTGGTCTGCTGGCCATGCTGTTGCTGGTGCAGTCCACTGTGCCAGTTAGCCATGATCACTCCAAGGGGCACACTGCAGGCTCAGGCTAAATTTGAGATCCAGCAGGGCTTTTCCCTGTTGGTGGAGGGAAGGAATATGCAGAGCATCTAGCTGGCTGGGGTCCAGCCTTTGAACTGCAAAAGGGTATGTAGGATTTCACCAAGGTGTTCCAGACCCTTACAGCAGTTGCCTCCCTCAGGTGAACAAACATATCTACATCACATGAGCAGAATGCTGGTGTCCCATGTTCAGGAGTGTGTCTGGTCACGTGTCATTTGTACCTGCAGCCTCAGGTTGTGGGATGCTCTGCAATGCTTGTGGGATGCTTGGCAGCTCCTATGCAGCTGCCATAAACTAAGACTTGCAAGCTGTTCATGGATGGGAATGGAAACATGGGGTCTCAGCAAAGAAGAGCAATCAGGAGTTCATTTGCCCCACCTCCATGGGGTTGGCTGAAAAGAGCAACAGAGTATGTCTGAGTTAATTGTCTTGATGGGCCCTTTTCTGATGTGGCTGTTCTAAAATGCTGGGTTTGAATCTTGACTATCAGAATTAAGGAGCAGACTGGGAGAAATAAATAATTAATGCTGCAGAAGCCATGAAGTCTTAAATCATGTCAGTGCTGCAAGGGAGTTATGCTTTAACAAATGCTTTTCTCTTTCCAGCACGCACATGCACATTCCTCAGGATACTTCATAACTCAAGACTCTGCATTTGGAAATCTTATTCTTCCTGTCTTACCTCGACTTGAAGCAGAATAAGKAGTGTTGCTTGTCTCAGAACTTCAAGACCTGATTTCTGTCCATAGCAGGAGCTGYCTGACCTTTTAATTTCTTTATGTATCTTAAAACCTTACTTTTTTCTGGGTTTTTCTGGTTGCCATTCAGGAGTGTGAGCTCTCGTGACAGGGAAGTTGTGTTGTTGAAAATTTTTTATCCTGTATTTCTGTTCCTCTGTCAGGTCAAAGTCAAATGCAAGACTTTTCTTGGAGTTTGAAGTGCACAGGGTTTGCTCTTCCCTGTTTCAGTGCTTCCTTTAAATAAATGTCCAAACCAGAGTTACCAAGAAATGCACAATCTGTCAGCATTTGTGTTTTCTTTTTATTATGTACAGGTAGGATTTTTGTAATGAGTAATAAAAATTACTTGTGCCCATCAAAACAGACACAAATTTATCAAATGCATCAGCCAGTCTTCCTCCCCCACTGCCTCCTATGCAGGAGCATTTCTAGTGTACTGTTTGCCATTGTAGTATCATGTGGTCTCAAGTCCTTAGTTAGAGTGTGCCTGCCTCCTACTTTGTTTTGTGAAATACGAAAATGAATTAAAGTGGAAAAAAAGCAAAGGCTTCCAACAGTTTTTTTAACAGACAAAATAAAAAGTCATAAGCTCTCTGGACATTTCAGAKGGAAAGTGTTGTCTGCAAAGACAATTCCATATAAAAGGTCAAATTTTTGTAGTCGTCCCTTTTTCAGTACTTTTTCAATGTTTTTTATATTTATTCACTTTTTCCATTGTGTTTTTATATGTGGTAAACAATTGCAGCTTCCTGCTGAAAGAAAATCTGTTGATCTTAAGGTAAATTATTTTGTAATTGTGGTTATGCTACCAGGATAAAGTAATTTAGAGTGAAATAAAGTCTTTACATAGACATACCTCCACAGCTTTGCATGTACAGTTATGCTACTGCATTGATCGCTTTGCCTATGGAGGCAAGTTTTAGAACACAAAAAAGAACAAAAAAAACTTACGCGAGAACCATAGATGGAAAAGCGTCTGTTAAAACTGGTGCCCATTTGAAGCAGCTCTATGCTTTGCCTGAACTTAGCTATCCCATGAATTTTCCATGGTTGTAGTTGACTTTTCCTTAGGGACATCTAGGGTATCCTGTTTCCTTGTGCAGGGGATTGCTTGAACCCAGTAAGCATTACTGAACTATCTGTTCATATTTCACTGTTAATTTGCATTAACCATGAATACAGAACAAGTACCAAGAGGAAAATACCGCTGTATTCCTATATCTCAGCTGATTGTAAGGCTTTGCAAAAACTGGAGTGTACTGAGACATTTTCAAGAAAGAGAATCTTCTGGAGCCAGCCTGATAGAGCTTAAAGATGTGTAATTTTAACAAGGACTGTTTAAGCCATATACTCTTTTTTGGGCATTCTGATACGATGAGTCATGGGAATGACGATGGTTTTTGTGGGCAGTGGAGAAAGAAGTCACTTCTGTTTGCAGTGGTTGGCTCTGTGTAGCTTTTTCCTTTTAATTACTAAGAGTGAATATGAAGTTACTGTATGAAATTTTCCTGACTSTTCAGTACTCTGCAGTGTGAGCTGCATATCTTAGATGCTTTGAAGGAAAAGATCTGCAAATCTCAATGTAAGAAGAGGCAGCTGTGAATCTCTCCAGCCTGGAAACATACAAAGGCAAAGATGTTAAAGCAGATACAGAAGAAAGCATGGGTTTTATATTTGAGTTGAATTTGACATTAAAGGAGCTCAGTGCTAAAAATTTGAGCTATAGAATCTATCAGTGTCGCTGTACCAGACTGCAAACAATCCAGCCAGTGAAACAGTGATCATCCTTCTCCCTTGGAAAATTACAGTTGTTCCACTGAAGGAGTTAACAGTTTTTGGCTGTTAACTGTTTTTGTTGCTTTCATGTTGGGTATTGAAAGATCTGCTTTTGGAAATTCAGGGCCTGAGCTCAAGAATGAGGGTATCTGAAAGAGGGGAGGAAAATGAACACAGCTGCTGTGATAYTTTTAAGTTACAATGTCTCAAATTATTCCTTAGAATTGTGAGGGATTTGCTGATTTATGTAGATAGGATTAGCTGTCAAATATACAAATTATGTATATGGAAGCAGCTATCTTAGAAATGACAGACTCGAGCAATTACTGTCAGATACATCAGTTTGTCTTGCCATTCTTTCTTTTCCACTTCTAATCAGTATTAGACACATTAATCTATCCCTGTACAGTAATTTCAGCAAAAAAACTTTCTCCTCTTGGAATCACATGTTCCAATTCGGATCATTACTAGTTAGAATATGTGTGAGCCAGGAAGTGTCTGGATGTCTTGCTTCTGGCAGTAACCACTAAGCTGATCACATGAAAACTGAAGGCTTGTAATACAGTGCTGACCTGTGTACCTTAACACAAACAACTCAAGTAATTTTATATCATTTGCTGCAGTAGTAATTGKCCTTTCTGCTCACCACAGGTGGTTGGCATGGGGTCTTTTTTAGAGCTGACTGGTGGAGTGCGAGCAGCTCACAGACTGGGCTAACACACACTGAGGTCAGATTTTCTGAGTGACAGAAGACAGTCCATGAGGAAAAAGGGTCAAAGATATACTGAAGCACTGAAAGAGCTGAACCACAGCTTCTTTCTTAGCTCTTCTCCCTTAGTCTCCTTTTTCTCCCCCTAGACAAGTTTTTACATCCTTGTTTTCCAAAGTCACTCACCATTTCCCCACCACTATAGCCTCTGGGAAATACTCTGGTTTAACACAAGAAGCTTGGCCTGTAAAATAACGTGGTTTCCTACCRTACGTGCTTTTAGTCTCAGTTTTTTCCATAGTATTTTTATTCTGCTGAGCTCCTAGACGCACTATTATGAAACTGACCAGTAGTACCTGATATTGTATTAGACTTTATATCAGAACACAAAATACTTCATGAAACTCAGTAATGGAAAGAAATTGCAACCTCTGATGTCACTTGGCCTAATCGCTTTGATCTGCTCAATCAGTTAATAAATGGTGCTTTTGCCTTGATGTGGTTTCAGCACAGGACAAGCCCGCTGTAATTTGCCTGTCCTGTGGACACAGCTGGGTAGCCCTGGGTAGCCCTGGGTAGACTGGATAAGGAATCCAGTCTGAGGTACACCCTTTGGATAGCTCTAGTCTTATTAAATCACCTTTGTAACAGAAAGGTTAGAGATCGCTTACTATTGTGCTGCATAGCAGAGGAGTTAGTGCTCCAGCCCAAGCCTCGGAGAGACTCATGAAGAGGCCAAGCTTTTCCTATCTGAGAGACGAGGAAAGTATCAATTATCAACCAGTTTATGGAGAACTGAAATGATGGAAGGAAATGCAGACAACAATGTCTTGAGAATGCACAGCTCTTTATGGCTACGCTTAGAGAATCTGCAGTGTTGCAGGGACAGCATGAGGGCTGAAGGAGGGGCTGAGSCTGGGAGAGTGCAGTGTGCAGTCACAGATGTGAGCAGGCAGTGGCTATCTCARTGCATTCTCTTAAGCATTATGGTCACTAATTCATTCAAAATCAGGAGAATGCCTGCGAAAGCAACGGAATGATTTCTCTTGGTCAAATTTATAGYGTTGACAATTCCTCCTGAAAACTAGCTCAGGTAGCAAGACTTCTTGAAGGACAGCCAGTCCTACTGAAACTGAAGGTGATTCCTGTGTTTTGGAAAATACACTGTTACCAAAAAGACATCCAAATCCTAAGGGAAAAATAAAGAGAAGGTGGCTGTTCTGCTGGATGGTCTGTATGTGTAGACACCTCTGAAGGGGAAAGTGGAAAAAGAGGGGAAGGATTGTCTGGCACCCAGCTGGAAGAGTCTACCGTCCAGAGCTCTGGGTGCCTGACTTATGTTTTGCTAACACACAGGGAAAATCCTATAGCTCCTGTTAGTAACACCCTTGTGTCTGGAAAACCTGGTGATCAGTGTGTTCTGAAACATTTTTGGAGGCTGTAGGGAATTCTTGGTCTAAAATACAGAGCTTTCTGTAGTGAATGCTAACTTTGAAGACGAAGCAGTGAAGTAGTTTTCATATGCTGTTAGGAAAATAGCTTGCTTCAGTGAATTTCTGTATTTGTTGGAAGCACAAGAGCTTGCCCCAGGCATTTTACAAACACCATCCTGTTTCGTAGTTCTTGTTCTTCACAGAAGGAACCAAATGCCATAGGTTTCTGAGGAAAAGGTCTTTCCATTTCTTCCTTGAACAGTTTTGTTTTTTGGTTTTTTTTTAAGAGAGGAAGTTAAATGCACTAAATAGAGAAAGCTTGATTACTTCAGTGAGAAATAATGACACAAAATGAAAAATAATGTTGAACTATTGCTGAGGAAATTATTTTCCCCAGCTCTTCCACTCTGCCAAGTTCATTCAGGCATTGAATAATGGAAAGGTGGTGACATAGTTCTCAATCTCTTCTCATTAAGGCCTCTAATCTGGATACTTTAATGTCAGTGGATGCTTCTTTTTGCCTGAAGATTTTGTAGATAGTGCCTGGAAGTTGTTCAAAAATCTACCTGGAAAGGGCAAATCACAAGCTTACATGCCACCTTCACTATGCACATGTACGTTAGCACCTGTGTATTACTGGCTGGTAGTGTATAAATTTTAGCAGAGAAAGATGTGTCATCTTTCATCTACATGTAAAAAATACATGTAGATTTACCGACATCTTTACATCTTCACAGGCTTTTTCAGTGTTACATGCATCCTCACATGAAGCAAATTTAAGTTATTGTTACCTTCGTTTTTGCAGATGGAGAAAAATGTGAATGCTTGCAGATACACAGAAAGGCAGTGGAATTGTCAGGATTAGCTCCTGGTTAGTCAGATGGTATGAGGCATTATCTGGAGTTTATTGCTTTGCATCCCACACTGGCAGCTGCCTCATCACCTCCTACTAGAAGGCACAGAGCTCTTTGCATTCTTGTTTGTCTTTGCTTTCCTTGGTAGCTGGTGTGTATGTTTAACTTTGGTGTTTTTTCTGATGGTGAAGACAACGAAGTAAGTCAGAGTTTGAGCCTTTTATGTTTAGAATTTTGGGTAGAAGAGATAAAACCAAAAGGTAGCATGTTACACTCARTATCTGGAAAGGGCTTTCTTTGTTGTGCGTTGTTCTTTGCAAACGGTGGCCAGGTAAAGTTGCCCACTGTTTTGGGGTTTAGCCATCACTGCATGAYCAGGGGTACATTAGAGCACCTGTACCCCTGGATGACTGTAGACCTCCATCTGTCAGTCACTGGCCACTTGTGGGAGTGGGAATGGCMAGATGTGGTCCCAATCCCAAGCTGCTGTCTCCCTATTGCTCTGCCAGCAAAAGCTGTGCACAGCTGGCTGACAGCTGGCAAGGGCCAGAAGGACTGAGTGTGTGAGCCAGGCAAGAAGAGACACACCRAAAGTCATATGTTCCCTATCTCAGCCCAGCAGAGGGCTTATGTGTTGAGAGAAAGCAGAATGCTGTGCATTGCTGCAATGCCAGCATCCCTGGCAGCCCCCGTAAGGATCAGGAGGTTCATTTCCCATCCAAATTAAGGGCTGGTTTGAAGCCACTACATTCCAAACGTATCCTGCTTCCCTGGACTTTCGAGGTTTGACAAGACTAACTTTTCCCTCTGGCCAGGGCCTGGGTATATGTCCCAGTCTCTCACTGACACACAGATTGATTTTGTCAGATTCAGGACTAATCATTTTCAATTTAATGCCTTGAACTGGTCAGTTTGCTGTGTCAGCAAACAAGCCCGATTATTCTGTTTATTTGGATAGACCATCTTTTGTTGATGGAATTGCTCATCACCTGGCAGAGCAGCATCCTGACATAAGACAGGTCCCTAAGCACAGGAATTCATTTATGGGCACTGCTGGTTCAGCCTCTGCTACTGATCTTCCTTTCAGCTAAACATTTCTAGAGCAATCACAAAAAAAAAGTTATTTCCATTTATAATTATATCCCTCATGTTATATCATGTTACTTTGTGCGTTATTCCAGTGAAAAACTCAGAGGAGGGTTTCAGAGGTGTCAGTATGATATCCTGATCCCTGTGTGAGGCTGGCAGCACCCAGCACAGCTTTCTGGTGATGCAGATATATCTTAAGGATAGCTGGTGATATTCAACCAAGAGTGGAAAGTCTCAACTCTGGTAAATTGCCCCTTATCCAAAAACCCCAGCTCAGTGACCCTCCATGTCTTAAGTCAGYAAATTGCCTCGCTCAGCATGGCTGAAGATAACTCAGTACAGCAGCAGAGCCCTAAGGCAGATGGAAAATGTGGCAGTTCTTGTTTCTGTGATTATTCTTAGCCTTTCCACACTGGTGTGGTCTTTGGTTCTAGCTGGCCTGTTTATTGTATCCTTTTGGTCCTAMGTCTTGCCAGCTTTTCCTTAAGACTTTCTAGGGTTACCCCTGTCAGTACTACCATTTCTTCCTCTGCTAGACATGTTAATCTCTCTCAGTTACCCTGTGTTATTCTCCAGTTCCTCTTCTTCCTTCCTTCCCATCAGCWTTCCTTCCTTGCCATTACCAAGGGTGCTTACCAAGCTACTTGGTTATACCACAGCAAACATGCTTTAATGAAGCTCTATTTCAGTACTAAACAACATGTAATTACATTTCTTGACAGATGCAAGCAGGAGTAGGATCAGAAAGTTACTTTYGGAAACCCTCAGAGTATGTTCAGCTGAGAAAGGTCATGACTTTATTGGATAGCTCAGCATTACCCTAAAGTAYTCAGATTCATTGATAAGGGTAAAGTACTCAGATTCATTTTGCAGCACTTGAACRGTCACTTATTGAAAAGTGACATAGATGATGAAGAGTTTAATGTTGGAATTTCAAAATACTCCTACTAYGTGCTGGTGCTTCTCAGACCATCTTAGAAGGCAACCAGAAACCCCACTGGTAAGAGTTTAGCACACACAGGAGCCGTCTGTGCACTGCTCTGTCCAGGACTGGAATGTGAACCTGACTTCCACAGCACAGGAAAGTGCCTGGATTTGTGCTTGCAAAGGTGGTGTTCTCAGTCYAATCAGAGCTCCTTTCCTTGGGATAAATGATGAAAAAATAATTGCAACTAGGTTCGCCCAGGGATTTGMACAGGCCAGATGACAGCCTGACCCTTAAGGTAATAAGGCTGGGTTTGTCCAAGGCAGTGAATTCAGTGTCTGAAGAAGATCAGTTCCAGAGAGGGAGGTTGAGAAAGGTGTGTCATGAAAATGCCTACTCTGTCTTAGTGAATGGTTTTATGCATAGTCAGGACAAGCCTAATGCCAAACCGGAGAAGGCTTCATCTCCTCTCAGTAGTTCACACCCAAACAGAATTAATACAGAACTTTTCCCTCACTCAGAGGACACAAATCTCCATCAGTCAGCAATTCACTGCCTCCCAGTTCTGCAGTGTGTGTTCAGTATGYATTGTGCATTCCACACAAATATGCYATTATACATTCATGTRGATAGGCCACTGTAGATTTCTTGCTTGCTTTTGATACAGMAATGAAAGCCAGTGCTGGGTCTCCCTCCCCCTCCCTGACTCTTATCTATGTTTTTCTTTTCTCTCAGCTATTTCCTAAAATATTGGTTTCAAGTGGTAGAAGGAGAACTACCAATGGGATTTCCTAATGCATATAGTATAGTGAAAATTACAGGCTTCTGTTTGACAGTCAAATTGATTTCAGAAATATCCACATAAGTAATATTTACAGTGCGTAACAAAATATACCTTACAGTCCCCTATAAATATGACAGCTTTTCAAAACCAATACCATTTTAATGAAGAACAAAGCAAAACACTGAATCACAGCTAGGTTTCTTACYAGTCTGGCATATAATGCATTATTTACCAGCAAGTGTTAACTTTCCTACATCTCATAATGTTAATTCATATAATGGGTGGGAATTATGTCTTTAATTCTTTTGCATTTAGGGACTGGATTTGAAAGTGAAAATAATTCAGAAACTCAGATGGAGTAAGGATCTTACGGATTCCACTTGCAAGTTGAAATATTTTAATCTCATTAGTAATCAGATGATGATCAACGATTACGCCATGCCKTTCTGCTTCATTCTGACATGGCAGGGGAGCAGTGTGACACAGCACTAGAAAAATCAGTGTACAGTAGGCATGGTAAACCTCATCAGTCCTCTTACAGTGCTGGAGTACAGTAGGTAAAAAACAGCCACACCTTTCCATTAGAGTAGAAGCTCATTGCACATCATCAAATTTTGCTCCCCAGCTCTGTGTTAAGTCTTCCAGGTTGTCTTTGTTTGTGACATAGAGGCTCATCACAGCTCCAGCTGTTTTTCTTCCTAAAAAAGTTTTCCTCTGACTAGAAAATGGACCAGGCCATAGCTGTAGAAGTTTAGGGCAATTAGTTTTATACCTGATAATCGATTTTTGAAAAGTCATCATTTGGATACCAGACCGAGAATTTGACTTCTGATATAAACCCCTTTTAATGTGTCTCAAAACCTGGGCAGCCCCAAACTGCTGATTTGTGATTTAAGTGTTCACCTTTTATACATGGCTGACTGAAAATGCTGTCTTTTGGGGGATGCTATTTTTTGACTGCTATTTAATTTCATCTGTTTGTTTATTATTTGGTAAAGCCAAATAATGTAGCAGTGTCTACAGATCTAATGTAAATGGTCATCTAGTGAAGAATAACTGTATTTACAATATACCAAACAAGTGTACAAAGCTGTGAACCCTTAAAAATTAGGATTAACAAGAAAGTAATTTTTGTACAGTGGCTCTGAAAGCATAGGCACTTCAGCTTCAGCAGTTTTAGTCCTCTTAACTCAGTCTCCTTTCTCCTAGCTATGCTTGCTCGGGAGGAAAATCCATCATATGGATATGGCCTCCAGTGAGGAAATGGCTCTCCACCAGCTTTTTTCTTGGAAGACCTGGTAGAGTTGGTGAAGGAGTTGGTGAAGGAGACCACTGCTCCCCAGCTCTTCAGAACAAGGTAGTATTCATCCCCAAAATGGGACCACAATATGTTCTGCCCTCCTCTGCCCTCTCCTGTCATTCCACTTATTTCTCTTGTTTGAAAGCAGCTCAACTGCTTGAGTTTATTCCTATCATCATTAAGCGACTTCTTGGGGTGCTGGATGCTCAGAGCCGACAGAGGGCGGAGTTGCTCTACYATAGATAGAGGGAAAAACTTCCTGGAAGCCTTAGTGAAGGAGCCAAAAGTAAGATTTTCAGAGAGCTCCAGCTTGGCTTTCTTCACCAGGTTAGGGATGACAGCTCTGAGGGAGCAGATCCCTGCCCTTGGCTCCTTTAAGCAGACATTCCCCAAGCTATTGATCTGCTGCCAGGCCACCAGGCAGAGGGGTGACTTGGCCTCCCGTTGTTTCAGGCACCCTTGTGTGCTCGTGTACTTGTAAAGAAGGCACTAYGGGCAGAGCTTGTGCTCGTGGTAGATGTGGCCATAACACAGTCCATGTTCTGCACATTTTCTTGCTTCCTGCTACTTATTCTGGCAACAAAAATGACCTATTCTGGGAGTTCCTGAGCAATTCAATATCAAACTCTGCCTGCTSCTGCAAGGTCTGCATGTTCAGGTACTGGCTGCTGCATTTCACCACTGTRGAGAGCAGGACTGTGGGGCTGTCACCTCCCAGGCATCCTGTCATCCACACCTTTTCCTCATCAACAGGAAAGAAGTGGACATTGTTGTGAGAGCAGTCACCAGGCATGCCAGCCTTACTCAAGATTTAGGTTTATCCTTCAGTTTTCTGGGAAAGAGCTGAAGGTGCTGTTGGTGGTGGAGAAAGCAGCCACCAGCACTCTTGAGGATCTGGTCCAAGCCTTGCTGCGTAGTGCAGAAGGAGGCAGCTACAAAATCAGACCCATCTGTTTTCTTCATGGTGATGCAGAAGTCCCCAGGGGCTCACTCCGGTTTATTGCTGGAATCTGGAGCAAGAGGAAGAGGAAAGACATGTCAAGGTACTTATGGGAAGGAAATGCATCACAGGTGCAGAAAACACATTTAGGGCTGCTCTATGCTGTGTCTGAAGAACCCTCCATTGGGTTCAGTGCTTCCCCAGAAATTTGTTTCTTGGCAGCCTTAGGGTTTTGGGAAGAGGCTGCAATGAAATGTTGTGGTATAAAGGGGTGTTCAAACAAGTCAGCGGCATTTTGCTTGCTGGTGCCACTTTTGCATCAGCTGTAGAAATTAGAGATGCAGAAGAAAGGAGCCACAGTCCTGGCTTTTTTGAACAGAATGAAGGTTCCAGTTGCACTGAAGTGTGACCATGTGCAAATGTGTGTGACCTACCACTTGAGTATACTACTCTGTACTTTCACAGCAGTGTGGGACATATGGAAATGGATACTTTTCAGGTGAAGAAGTAGGTGAAGGAGGAATCAGAGGATAAAGGAGAAGAAGTAGCAACTTCTTTTAGCCATGAGATGTCAGTATTGCAATCAGACTGCTAATCTGGCTGCTTAACCTGCCCATGTCTTAGATCAACCTAACAGAGAAACTTAGTTATAAAACTGTGAGCAGGGTTTTTATTATTTGGAATAAAAAGGGGCTGCAGGTGAGGTGAACACTGATGTTTCTGGGAGTTCATTTTTGGAGAAAAGTCCTCAAATAGTCTAAATTAACACTRGCTGGCTCTAGAAGCAGAAACCACGCAAACACTGTCCTTAGGGTAACAGCAGGATGTTTTGTCACGTGTAGCATGAGGCTAAGGTTGTGCACAACATTATGTACAAGGAAATCTTTATCATCACCCTCAGTTTCAAAGCTACTGGCTCAGTCATAAAGGAAATAGGGTGTGAATTAGAAAAGTTTACAGTTTTACTGAGAGAAACTTGGAAAATCCCCAAGATCACAAGGACATACAGAAGGCTGAAAATCCATCTCTTTTAAACTTTATACTAACTTTATTTCACCTGAGGGGCTGGCTCCCAGCACTAAAAAAATCAGTATTTTTCTAAGTTTTCTGACCTTAGTGGTGTTCATGTAATCACGCAGCTCTGTGGTCATGCACCAATATCTCCACACATTGAGAGCACAGGGGTAGCCKCAGTGGTGTTGGGGCTCACAGCACTGATACACACGTACTTGAAGTCATCATCAAAATTAGATTATTGAGCCTAGTTGAATATGCTAGAAAACAAATAAAGAAAGGGGGTAAAAATAGCTTGTCCTGCTGAACAAGCTGTCATGATTGAGGACTAGTAGCAACTTCAAGTGTTTKTCACAAAATGTGAAGAATTGAAGAAAGGTTATCTTCCCTGATGATTTTTCATGCATTTATGTGCTGAAAACTCAGAGGCACCAACATAAAGTTACCCTAATGTTACTGTAAAGCTGAAAATGTATTGTCACACAGAGCAAGTAAGAAAGAGGGGGTAATACAGCATCTTTTGTCTTGCTGTAGAAACTGCGGGAGCATGGCTAGCACAAAGGTGTTTCCTGTTTTATTTGACCCTGCCACCAGGGAAGARCTCTGTGTGTTCACGTGCAGGCTGGCACTGCTGCCAGCACATCTCTGCACCACAGGTGTCTGTGCAAGCTGACAGGCAGTGCTAGTAGGATTTTCCACCTATACACAATTTCTTCTCCCTATCAGGCACAACTAAACAAAACCCTGTTGCTTCAGTGAGCCAAAGTCATTATGATGAGTACCATGAGTTAAATGAAGACAGGCAGTGTGCATTTCATAAATGGAGAGCTCCAACCCTGCAGGCAGGAACTGAAAGCACAGGATTGATAGGGGATCTTTTTGTAGCTGTTCAGACACTTAATATCCTTTATGAAGGAGTAATGCATTTTTACGACACCATTATAATTTTATTGTATCTACTGTACTTTAAGTCTACTTTTTACATGGCTGAAACTAATGGGATTTTATAGCCCAATGAATTTACCAGTGARAGGTTGCTCTGAACATCCATGCAGTGTGATACCCACAGTGACTATTTCTGTGTGTCAGGAAAAGGGAAGGTGGTACACTCAAGGTCAACAGGGAGGAGATGCTGGATTTCTCCTTTTAACCTTTGATTTTTTTGGCCACTGCTGACTGTTACTGCAGCCCCAGAGCTGTAATGCTGYGCACTGGGAAGATGTGATTTTAAAAAGAGGTTTGTATTGTTGCAGATTTTGCTGTTAATATAGTGTATAAAAGGTAATGGAATTACATAATCCAACTGAAGGACTCACTGCAAGAAAATGAAACTGGAAAGTTGAACAGATGAGCCCTGCACAGGCTAACGATGCAGGACATTGTCTAAT
Source organism: Malurus melanocephalus (assembly GCF_030028575.1). NCBI lineage: Eukaryota > Metazoa > Chordata > Aves > Passeriformes > Maluridae > Malurus > Malurus melanocephalus. Next base: position 459,651 of record NW_026623460.1, read on the forward strand.
CCTCTGAGCTCTGGACTCTTCTCTAACAGGTGTCCTCAGTCGGTGGTGAGCACACCCCTGACTGCCCAGGGTCTCCTGCTGARGACTCTTAAGAGAGATTGCTGCCAAAAAGGTACAGAGGGCACAYATGATGTGATAAATGCACATTGCTGTGCAAGCCTGTCCAGAGGCAGCAGTCTCACGAGCTGAAGGGACCCTCCTGTACACCGCAACTAGTCAGTGGACAAAACCAGGGCTTCCTTCCATCTCAAAGGTATGCTGCAAGCATTTTTTCTGAACTAAGTTCTGTTTAAAACCTTTACTCATGGCAAATGTTCCTCCTCTGTTCTGTGTGGAGCCTGGCAGCCACTTGAGCTATGCATGGTGAGTTATTAGGGGGACAACTCTGCTAATAMAGGCCAGAATGCTCACAGAAATGATGAGCTGGTCTCTCACCAGCAGTCTCCTTGACGAAGGTTTGCCCTCTAGTGTTCAGGCGCTGCTTTCCCCCTACCTGTTCTCCATAGAGTTTTGTACCTCCAAGGATGTTTCTCTGCCCAGTCCTTGGATCAGTAACGTTCAGCCCCACATTTCCCCAAAGCCTCTTGCCATCTTGTGAGCTGTCACTGGCTCACCTTCTCTACTTCTGAGAGCACCCAGAGCGTTTTGGGAAACAGCCTGCTAAATTCAAGATACTAACCATACAAYACCAGTTGTCCCGAAAGACAAAACATCTCCAGCCTCACTGAAATTCTCACACTGCAATTAATTCTGCTTAATTAACTTCTGATAGGCCTCGGTGTGAAAATTATGGTGGGTGTTTTTTGAATCACAGCATCACTCAGGCAACTGCAACAGAAGACAGGGATTGTTTCTGGCTTCCCAAGGCAGGGTTTATCACATACCAGAATATTAAGTCCTAGTTCCCACTTCCTCCATATTCCAGATTCTCAGAATTGGTGCATCTGGTTTCAGCTGAGCTGTGATACTTCATACTGCCCACGGTAACAGCTTCTTATTGATGCTACTCAGTCCTGAATGGGAGCAGTGAGCCAAGTGCTTCAACAGAATAGGGTACAGGGGTGGGCRTTCAGGAGCACTTCTATCGTACACACTGTGATGAACATAAAAGTCTGCATCCCTTCTTCCTTTCCTTCCCACTACACACCTTGTCCTTATAAACTACAAAAAAAAATCATATTAATTGCTCTAGGGCTCAGCAGTGTAGCCAGATCAGAAAGTGATGATTGCTGTGAGCAGCGTGGAGCTCTAATGCTTGCAGAAAAGGAGTCTTAGCATAACAAAATAAAACTGAAATAAAATTATAGTTTTGCGGTGGCAAGCATGGATCAGTTACCATCTGTGATGGTGCTTTATCATCAGAAGACAGGAATAAGAATTATCCAGCTTTCAACTCCTCCAGAAAATATACCATCCTTGCTTCTGGTTTTGTTATTTTGTTTTGGGTTTCTTTTGTTTGTTTGTTTTTTTTTGTTTTGTTTTGTTTTTTTTTTCAATTKGCATAAATTGCTTTTCTTTGGTTCGGAAGAAAAGCGTTTGTCTCTTTCATTCTTGGACAGTCTGGAAAGTCTGGGATCTTTGTTCAGTACCACACCAGTTCATGGGCTCTTCTTAAAGATAAGGGTATTCCCTCCTTCARTGGCTGCATACCAAACCACAAAGCTCTTTGCCCAGCATTGCCTGTCAGCAGCTGGATAATGCTTCAGGCATCTGAAATTATGTCTGWACACCTTGTGGAGTACTTGGAGTACCATTGGGGCATCACCAGGACATACTAACAAAAATGACACCCTTACTAAGTGTACACAGGGGTTCTCTCTGGTACCTGTCAGACAGATTTTGGAAAACCATTAAGCAGCCAGGAACACATATCCCATACCCAGAAGAGCCATGCAATCATCAGTGCCCTGTGTTATAATCACATCAACGTTAGATGGCTCTGGATCAAGTCCAGCGTGGCTGAATTTTCATGTGTGCATCTCACAGGCTGCCTGTGCAAACTCAGCACCRCTGTATGAACATGGGGAACTGACAAAGGAGGAAATCTTGCACCTAAATCTGAGTCCTGCTCCCTCACCCCTAAAATGCCTTTTGTCTCCTTCTTCATGGATCTTCTTGGAAGGTTTGTTTTCCAGCCACATTGCAGGGATGCATCCTGAGCCTCCTTACCTTCAGTAAGGAAGGTTCCTTTGGAAAAGTCGTCTCTGTATTTGGTTCAGCTGATGCCATACTCAGAAATCCCACAAAGTCACACAACAGTGCCATCTGCGCAGGCACAAGCCCTCTTGCCAAGCTTCTGTCACTGAGATGATCCAGGAAGAAAACAGTAATATTTGCTTGCCAAAACACACACACACMCCCTACATCTACGCAGACAACTGTGCTGTTATCTGATGGCTTGTGGGTGCTCCATGCTAGACCATTTAATTTGAAATGCACATGGTGGATGTCTGCACACCCAGTGCTCTGCTCCATGCTGATGCTGAGAGCTGCACTGTGCGTGTGTGTTTGAGGGAAGAGGAGAAGGGTGCCAGATGAGCTAAGAAGGTGCCATCACAAGTGGTTAGATCTCAGCTCGGATGTCTCTCCATYTCTGCATGCTTCTCCTTGAGCAAAAGCTTGTTGCTGTTCATGCAGCAAATTAGCAATCACCTTCCAGAGTYCATATTCATCCTTCCTCTATGGAAGCAAACATGAGTGCCCTGCAACTCAATAAAGAACACAAAGGTATCTGCAGTATCTGGAAGTCCTAAAATGCCCAGATACTACTCATCTTTAACTCTTGTTTTTATGCTAGCACATGCACCAAAAACACTGACACACACCACAGGCTCCTGGCACTGTTGTCCAGAAAGAGCAGGGATTTTAGATACCATTTATAGTCCACTCAACTTTCAAGGGGTGAGCCAGGACACACTCCTGGCTGGCTTGCAAGCACCGTGGGCCTGTTGCAGCACTGTGGCTCTGAGCAACTTCTGGTCTGCTGAATAGTTTCATAATCAGTTTTTACAGCTGTCTAAACAGACCTCCAGAAGGGGCTCCAGACCCATGAGCCTGAAGGACACAGACATTGTGGAGAGGTGACCCCCACAGCAGATGGCATTTTAGAGGAGGGAGGATACAGCTTACCTCTCTGTTTTGGTAGGTGGGCAATGCTTGTCAGCTCAGTCATTTCCTCAGGCAACCCTCCGCATATAGAACTTCTGGCCACCCTGAGCCTCGAGGAGCATTTCTGGCGTTCCTCATCAAGATCCAGACACACAGAAATCCAAAGGCAGATGAATGGCATCATCTTGTATGACAGGGTTAATGGTTCCACGGCTGGCAACATCCTACCTCCTCAGCATTCAGTGTTTCTGCCTTTCCCTAGGTACATATTTTAATTGGTTTTTCTCCTCCAGTCCTGTTTCATTTACCATTTGGTGATTTAAAAACAACTGGGAATTAAACTCCAAATGAGCTGCTTCTGTTCCTCCCACTCCTCTTCCCATGAGAGAGGGACAAAGGCAGATAWGGGTTGAGATAACAGTTTACTGAAAACAAGCAAAGGAGCAACAAACACACAGTAACAGAAACAGTATTAAAAACTAAAATATTAGTTAAGAGAAGGTTCTTTGCACACAAAAGGTGTTCACCACCTCGACTCAGTCTGCGTGGCTGCTGAGATAAAGACAAGACAGCAGATGCTGACCCCCCCACGGCATCCCCTGTCCCCAGGAATGAAAAGCCATTATGGACAAACCCTGCAAAAGCCAGAATAGTCCACACTGTGTTGCCTGCTTTCAACCACTGTGCTTGGCTGTGCTCAGCATCTCCAGCTYAGCTCAAGTCCTCTCTGCTGGGCTCAGGCTCACCTCCATTCCCCACAGCTCTTCCCACATCAGTGCCACARTTCTCTGCTGGCCTCAGCTGTGTTTGCTTGGAGTTGTGTTCTTCCTGTGGAACAGGAAGGGACAGGTGGCAGCGGGAAAGGGACAAACTCTGCAGTGCTGGTCCTGGGAACTTCCCTGGAAGAAACAGAACAGAACTGTGCTGCTTCTGCAGTTCATTCACTTTTCTCGCCCCAGAGCCATGCCCCAGCAATGATGGGGGTGGTATAGAATAGCTGCCCAGCTGTGCCCACACGGCCACATGCTCCATCCTTCTCAGCCCATGCAAGCAAATCTAGGCGACATGGGACAGGACTAGGTAAAAATGATTGCTAGTGCATTAGGAGTTTTGAGGTGAATAATCATAAGACTCATAGAAAGATTTGGGTTGGCAGGGACCTTAGAGATCATCTAGTTCCAACTCTGCCAGGGGCAGGGGCGCCTTCCACTGGACCAGGTTGCTCAAACCCCCATCCACCCTGTGGACATTTCCAGAGATGGGGTATCCACAACTTCTATGTGCAGCTTGTGCCAGTGTCTCACCACCCTCACAAGTAAAGGATTTCTTCCTAATATCTAAACTCAACCCACCCTGTTTCAGTTCAAAGGCATTCCCCTTTTCCTATCACCCCATGCCCTTGTAAAACATTCCWCTCCAGCTCTCTATTAGAACCTTTTTAGGTACTGGAAGTTTYTGTAAAATGCCCCCAGCTCTTTCTCATCTCCAAGCTTAAGAGCCCTGACCATCTCAGCCTTTCCTTGCCCAGAGGTGCTCCATCCTCCTAATCTATGTCATGACTCTCCTCTGGATTTGCTCCAGCAGGTCTTTCTTATGTTGGGGCCCCCWGAGCTGGGTGCAGTGTTCCAGGTGGGGTCTCAGCAGAGCAGAGCAGAGCAGAGGGGCACAATCSCYTCCCTCCCCTGCTGCCCACGCTGCTTTGGATGCAGCCCAGGACACGTTTGTCTCTCTGGGCTGGCAGTGCCATGGCCGGGTCATGTCCAGCCTCTCACCCACAGCACCCCCAAGTCCTTCTTGGCAGGGCAGCTCTCAGTCCATTTTCTGCCCAGCCCGTGTTTTTCCTTGGAATTGCCCCAGCTCAGGGGCAGCACCTTGCACTCAGCCTGTCTGAACTTCATGAGGTTTGCATCAGCCCACTTCTCAGACATCTGTTCCCTCCAGTGTGATAACTGCACCACAGAGCTCAGCTTTGTCAGCAAACTTGCTGAAGATATTCTCAAGCCCACTGACAAAAATGTTAAACTGCACCAGTTGAAATACCCGTCCCTGAGGAACTCCACTTGTACATGCAGGATTTTGTCTTAAAGCTCCTCCATGGTCATTTCCTTACCATTTTTTTTTGAGAACTAGCAATAAGCGTGTGTCATGTGCTACCCGTCTTGCATGTGCATTCTCTTCCTGTTGGAATGTGGACCTTGTAACAAAGTGTCCACACGCAAATAGCCACATCTTCTCATACAGGGCCATCTTCGATTTTTTTTTTTTTTTTTTTTTTTTTTTTTTTTTTTTTTTTTTTTTTTTGTTTCTTTCTTTCTAATTAGTCTTCTTGAGAGACAGTAGTGAAGGTTGTAACATAGTAAGCTGTCAGGCTACTCCAYGAAGAGATGTTGTGGATCCTTTCAGGATAAATGCTTTTTCCCACTTTGGTGTATACTACAAAGCAAAGCACCAGCAAATTACAGACTCCACTTTGGCACCTTCAAAGCTTATCTGAAGAGGCAAAATGCCAGTGTCCCTCAGCAATGTCTGATTCAGTTGCAGTCATGATACCCTTCAGCAATGCTGTGAACACAGTRTCCAGATATATTCAGGCACAACTGAGCTCAGATTCTGCCACTTTTGTGAGACCCATCTGGGGAARCACTCCAGATTGCCTGAGCCATATTCCTCAGTGCTGCTGAAGGTGTCCAGGCCACCGAAGGCCTGGACAATGCAAGACTACCCAGCATGTGCACACTGCAGCTGCTTATCCAGGCATTTCACTGGCTGGGGAAGTGTGGCAGGTCTGAAAATGGCAATCTTGAGTTAATCAGAGTACAGAGGGAAAAGCAAAAGCAGCAGAGTTACCAAAACTCTGGCAATTTGCTCAGCTGAATCTGCATTAAACATATTAACCATTAACAGCCCGTTTAGAGCAAACATAAGCTCATTAATTTCAACCTCTGTGAAGACAGTTTAGTTCAAGCTATAAAGTTTAATCTAAGAGGTTTACTGTGCGTGTGTAACTAACATCCAAAGGCCTTCCTTTTTTCCTCTCCCTTGTCACTGGGACAGAAGCGGGACCTTTTATATATTGCTGTGCCGAGCACAATCCAGCTGCTAGCATAAAGCATCAGGAAAGGAGCTTTTTCCCTCAGAATTTGCCAGATGATGGAAATGCAGTCCCAGAATAGGTGGTGAAAATCATGTTTCTATCTCACCCATAGTGCCACTTACCTCTTACCATCCTGCACTGATGTCCTAAAAATGGCACACATTGTGGCTCCCTAGATGGCAGTCTCAGGAGGATTTGGYTTTTTCCTTTTTATTTTTCTCCTGGCTTTTTCCATGTTCCTTTGGAAGAACTCAAGACACTCTGACCTTCTTCAACACAGTTATCATCGTGTGAACAGTAGCTCTGAGGAATTTCTTAAGGGATTTTTTCATTTGGGATGTTTCACTTTCACAATATAGGGGCTATATTGGTTTTAGTTTTCTGGTCCTTTGATTTTAAAATGTCTTGAACAGATAAAATTTAAAATTCACACCTGACAAGCAACTGTCTAAAAAGATGCATATTCTTAAATTCACATGTTATTCTAGATGGACATTAAAATAAAACTATGTGGAGAGCAGATCTTACTGCTGAAATTCTGMATGCAAAATAAATAATTTCAGGCCAAACTGTGCCTTGGAATTTAGGTTCAGGAAAATTATATCCAGAAGTCTCTCTGATATGGCTCTCAGGATGCAGGCTTTCAGTATTATTACACTATTGAGATAAGTGGGCACATGGTTCAAGTCAAGCTTGCTTTTAAGTACATTCCTGAGTAGGGAAGGACTTACTTAAGCAATTGTTTAAATGTTTTCCTGAAACACATCCCCAGAAGTTAGGAGGGTATGACAGCAACTATTTCTCGGTAAGTCTATCTGCACTCTGTTAATGAAAAGGCACCACAGGCCCATAGGAACTCCACAGCTATGCAGATACTAATACTTGAAAAGCATGAGGCACAACTTGTGCTTTTTTTATACAACACACATTGAAATGCCACGGAAATTGTTTTCACTTGATTAAAGAAAACAGTCAATTTTGCAGAAAACAGTTTATTAAATACATGAGACTTCTGATTGCTACACCTAATTACAGACAAAATACTGTGAATAAAGCATGCACTTATCACAGACATCAATGACTATTTTGATTTATTTTAAATGGTCTTTATTTCTGTAAGTTAAGGCTGTACCAATACAAATTTTAAAAATTGAAAACAGGAAGTCACACTACAATAGTAGCAAACATTGTACAGACACTGAAACCAATCTCTAATGCAGCAGAACCAGACTTCTTGAAGATTATCATAAGAGAATGAAAATGGAGGTGAAGTGCAATAAAGATCAGAATATCTCTGGAATTTACAGACCAGTAACAGTGAATGTCATACTCCAATTAACACAAATCGAATCCATTCTTTCCAAAAGCCTAATTATTTGATAGCTAAGCAAGGGAGAAAACTCATAAACACCACTTTAAAAAAACCCTCTTGGTTTCTTTACTTTCTTCTTATTGAGAGCACTTCTGTACTCAAATACAGAAATCTGTACTCAAATACACAATATTAAAGAGCATTTTTCAATTGTGGCAGACAACAGTTCAACACCCATTTGTTTACTCTATCCCCAAGAATAATTGAATGTCTTGAAGAAGAAAAATATAACACAACAAAAACAAAACAACAACAAAAAAAACAAAACAAAAACAAACACTTCTTGACTGACACAAGTGACAAACAACTTTGTTGACCATGTTGGTCTTAACCTGTGAATGACCTTACCCTGTATGAAGTTTGCTTCTTAAAAATATGCCACAGATATGGCAATGTGACATTCACACAGGTCAAAAYTTATCCAGCTAATGAGAAAAAGAATTACCAGCCCTGGAAACCCTGTTGGGGATCTGAGGTTCAAAGTAGGTTATCAAATCCTTCTTCATTCACAGCCACAAAGCCTTTTTGTTTTTCTCACATGTTGCTGTGCAAGTACAGAAATAGGACAATTTGAGGACAATGGGGTCAAACAGGTAACTGAAAATGGACTAGTTGACAATATTGCACACATTTTCAGAAAATGATCCARTAATCGCTCCCTTCCCGCCAGATTTCCAGATTTGCAGAGCTTAATGCATTAAAATGCATCAAAACATTACTTCTCCCTAATGAACTGCTGTTTATATAATCTCCCAAATGCAAGAGCAAGAGATCTGTGTAAGAAAGCGCCCTGTGTACTGGCAACTGCATTCAAAGTGGAAGATACATAGCACTCGTGCTAAAATCTCTGCCTTAAATAGCTGATTACAGCTGGAGCTTGCAAGGGGGTCTAAAAAAAGCTAAGTCCCAAATTCCACTGAGGTTTGGATGGATAATTCTTTCCTGGGTCCTTTCAGCAGCATAGGCTAAGTTATATTAAAAAAAAAAAAAAAAAAAAAAAAAAAAAA